>NC_046155.1:37144911-37444911 GCF_011064425.1 Rattus rattus
CAAGAAAGTAATCTGCTTTCAAGGACACCAAAAGAAGAGACACACACAAACAGAATTCCAACTCTAACAACAAAAATAACAGGAAGCAACAATCACTATTCTTTAATATCTTGTAACACCAATGGACTCAATTCCCAATAAAAAGACATAGACTAACAGACTGGATACATAACGAGGACCCAGCATTTTGCTGCATACAGGAAACACACCTCAGAGACAAAGACAGACACTACCTCAGAGTAAAAGGCTGGAAAACAATTTTCCAAGCAAATGGTCCAAAGAAACGAGTTGGAGTAGCCATTCTAATATTGAATAAAATCGACTTCCAACCAAAAGTTATCCAAAAAGATAAGGAAGGACACTTTATATTCATCAAAGGAAAAAAATCTACCAAGATGAACTCTCAATCCTAAATATCTATGTTCCAAATACAAGGGCACCTACATTTATAAAAGAAACCTTACTAAAGGTCAAAGCACACATTGCATGTAACACAATAATAGTAGGAGATTTGAACACCCCACTCACTTCAATGTACAGATCATGGAAATAGAAATTAAACAGAAACATAGAGAAACTAACAGAAGTTATGAACCAAATGGACTTAACAGATATTTATAGAACATTCTATCCTAAAACAAAAGAATATACCTTCTCAGCAACTCATGGTACCTTCTCCAAAATTGAACATATAATCAGTCACAAAACAGGCCTCAACAAATACAGGAAGATTGAAATAATCCCATGCATCCTATCAGATCACCACAGACTAAGGCTGGTTTTCAATAACAACAATAAGGAAAGAAAGCCCACATATATATGGAAGTTGAACAACGCTCTACTCAATGATAACTTGGTCAAGGAAGAAATAAAGAAAGAAATTAAAGACTTTTTAAATTTTAATGAAAATGAAGATACAACATACCTAAACTTATGGGACACAATGAAAGCAGTGCTAAGAGTGCCTGCCAAAAGAAACAGGAGAGAGCACACATTAGCAGCTTGACAGCACACGTAAAAGCTCTAGAAGAAAAAGAAGTAAATACACCCAAGAGGAGTAGAAGGCAGGAAATAATCAAACTCAGTGCTGAAATCAATCAAGTAGAAAGAAACTTGTTTCTACAAGGGACTGTACAATGAATCAATAGAACCCAAAGCTGGATCTTTGAGAAAATCAACAAGATAGATAAATCCTCAGCCAGACTAACGAGAGGACACAGAGAGTGTGTACAAATTAACAAAATCAGAAATGAAAAGGGAGACATAACTACAGAATCAGAGGAAATTCAAAAAATCATCAGATCCTACTACAAAAGCCTATATTCAACAAAACTGAGAAATCTGCATGGTATTGGTACAGAGACAGGCAAGTAGACCAGTGGAACAGAATTGAAGACCCAGAAATGAACCCACACACCTACGGTCACTTGATCTTTGACAAAGGAGCTAAAACCATCCAATGGAAAAAAGATAGCATTTTCAATAAATGGTGCTGGTTCAACTGGAGGTCAGCATGTAGAAGAATGCAAATCAATCCATTCTTATTGCCCTGTACAAAGCGGATCAAGGACCTCCACATCAAACCAGATACACTCAAACTAATAGAAGAAAAGGCGGGGAAGAATCTCGAACACATGGGCACTGGGGAAATTTTCCTGAACAGAACACCAATGACTTATGCTCTAAGATCAAGAATCAACAAATGGAACCTCATAAAACAGCAAAGCTTCTGTAAGGCAAAGGACACTGTCATTAGGAAAATGACAACCAATAGATTGGGAAAAATCTTTACCAATCTTACATCTGATAGAGGGCTAATATCCAAAATATACAAAGAACTCAAGAAGTTAGACTCCAGAGAGCCAAATAATCCTATTTAAAAATAGGGTACAGAGCTATACAAAGAATTCTCAGCTGAGGAATATCGAATGGCTGAGAAGCCTAAAGAAATGCTCAACATCCATAGTCATCAGGGAAATGCAAATCAAAACAACCCTGAGATTGCACCTCACACCAGTCAGAATGGCTAAGATCAAAAACTCAGGTGACAACAGATGTGGAAAAAGAGGAACACTCCTCCATTGTTGTTGGGATTGCAAACTGATACAAGCACACAGGAAATCACTTTGGAGATTCCTCAGAAAAGTGGACATTGAACTACCTGAGGACCCAGCTATACCTCTCCTGGGCATATACCCAAAAGATGCTCCAACATACAACAAAGACACATGCTCCACTATGTTCATAGCAGCCTTATTTATAATAGCCAGAAGCTGGGAAGAACCCAGATGCCTTTCAACAGAGGAATGGATACAGAAATGTGGTACATCTACACAATGGAATATTACTCAGCTATCAAAAACAATGACTTTATGAAATTCATAGGCAAATGGATGGAACTAGAAAATATCATCCTGAGTGAGGTAACCCAATCACAGAAAAACATACATGGTATGCACTCATTGATAAGTGGATATAGCCCAAAAGCTCGAATTACCCAAGATACAACCCACAGACCACATGAAGCTCAAGACGAAGGAGGACCAAAGTGTAGATGCTTCACTCCTTCTTAAAAGGGGAACAAAAATATCCATAGGAGGGGATATGGAGGCAGAATTTGGAGCAGAGAATGAAGGAACAGCCATTCAGAGCCTGCCCCACATGTGGCCCATATATATACAGCCACCAAAACTAGAGAAGATTGATGAAGCTAAGAAGTGCTGAAAGAGACCGGATATAGATGTCTCCTGAGAGACGCAGCCAGAGCATGTCAAATACAGAGTCGAATGCTAGCAGCAAACCATTGAACTGAGAACGGGACCCCCATTGGAGGAATTGGAGAAAAGATTGAAAGAGCTGAAGGGGCCTGGAACTCCATAAGAACAACAATGCCAACCAACCAGAGCTCCCAGGGACTAAACCACTACCCAAAGACTATACATGGACTGACCCAGGGCTCCAGCTGCATATACAGCAGAGGATGGCCTTGTTAGGCACCAATGGAAGGAGAAGCCCTTGGTCCTGCCAAGGTTGGACCCCTAGTATAGGGGAATGTGGGGGGAAAAAGGGGGTGGATCAGGAGGTGAACACCCTTATAGAAGAAGGGGAGGGGAATGGGATAGGGGGCTTATGTCCGGGAAACTTGGAAAGGAAATTATATGTGAAATGTAAATAAAAAAATCCAATTAAAAAACGAAAATAGGTATTATTTAGATCGTAGTACAGAGTAATGAAGGTAAGGGTGTGGCCCTTAACTACAGAGTTCAGCAGACAAGTTCTCACTCAGTAGAGTGGAAAGCTGTCAGAGTTTCCTGAATATTGCTTCTCTTTTCCAATTAAGAAGAAAAACCACTTGATTTCCTCAGATACAAATTACAAAGCAATGTTGAAAGCACTTTCTGTCTTAAAAGGAGGAAGTTAAAGTAGTTCTCAACCTGTGGGTTGAAACCCTTTTGGGGTAGGGGAAGGTCAAACAACCCTTTCACAGAAGTTGCCCAAGACCATCTGCAGGTCACACATTTACATCACGATTTATAACAGTAGCAGAATTACAGCTGTGTAGCAGCAATAAAAGTAATTTTATGGTTGTGTGTGTGTGTGTGTGTGTGTGTGTGTGTGTGTGTGTGTGTGTGTGTGTGTTACCACATCATGAAGAACTGTATTAAAGGGTCATGGCATCAGTAAGGCTGAGAACTAGTGCTTTAGACAAAAGAAACTCTAGTCTGTGTCTGGCCTCTCAGGTAGCCTCCCTCTCTACCTCGACTAATCTAGTCTAGCCTCTGCCCTCAGAGGAGAATGTGGTGGCATGGCGCCAGGGAATAGACGCCCACGGAACCCTGTGCTTGTGCTGAGATTACTCTAGAAACCTCCATGTTCATCTTTCACTTTATGGGAGCGGAGATGGGGCCCAGGAAAGTTAAGTTTGTACGAGAACATGAGATACAAAGAGTTAATTTCAGAGCGGTGTTGGAACCCAGGTTTCAGTCCCGATGCTCTGGGTTATGGTGTGGTGTTGGAGCCCAGGATTCTGACCCCCGTGCTCTGGGATGTGGTGTGGTGTTGGAACCCAGGTTTCAGTCCCAATGCTCTGGGTTATGGTGTGGTGTTGGGGCCCAGGATTCTGCCCCCCACCCTCTGGGTTATGGTGTGGTGTTGGAGCCCAGGTTTCGGCACCCGATGCTCTGGGGTACGGTATAGCTCCAGGACACTCCTTGCTTCTCCTTTGTCAACAGAGCAGTTATCAGATTGCCAGGCCCTGAACTTGGTCCACATTCTGGGAATATAGTAAACCCTGGAAATCCAAATGGGAGCTGAGGACATTCCAGTAGCAGGCTGCACAGCAGCACAGCCTGGGCCCATCGGAACACATTTAGCCACACGCGGCCACAATTTGGCAAGCCAGTGAGATCTGAAGGTGGTTGTGAGAGGGAAACCACACTCATGTTTGGCAGGCTGAATTCGTGGATGGGCACAGAGCCAGTATGAATTTCTTCCATAATAAAATGATGCATGATAGGTGAAGTATCTGTACATGTCTGTGTTTGTGTACATACATGAAGGTTACATGTGTTGGGTAGCTTTCCCTGAGGAGATGAGGAGCATCATCTATTCACTTCACATAGGGCACCTCCAGACCAAAGGAACGATTCCATTCAAATCCAGCAGGTTGGGCCAATGAGTTTATTGGATGTTTTTTTAAAATAGGAACATAGACAAAGAGTTACTAACAGGGAATACTGGTGATTCGTGTGGATGAAAGGTCCTAGAAGGAAGTGAATGCCTGACTAGGAGTTTGTGGTTGTGGAGCATCTGAACGTTGCCATCCCAGCTGAAGCATCTCTATCATTCGTTGTCCACTTTTGTGTCTGTTGTAATATCCTATGACTGCCACACCTTTAACGCGTGTTTTGAGCCCTGATTCCGAAGCCGAGCACGTTATCGAAAGATACCTGAAGCTCATGGTTTGCACTTTCTCCTCTGTGGTAATTTCCCTCCGCGTGGTCCCCACTATAACATATTTGGTAAATGTCTCGGTTTATGACTCTCTTTGTCCCCACCCATTGGTAGAGTCTCACACACCCATTCCCACAGCAGAACATGTCTTCCACGGTAACCTGAATCTGTTTCCAGATCATGGGCATTCATGTTCTTGTTCTCTTGGAGACAAAGGCTGCATTTTTTTTGTGTTGACACTTTTGGTACCTACATGTGGGGCCTCAAGGAGCAGTGGTCAGGGTCAGTATCAGATACGATCATGGGTCCTTAGTGCCTGGCTGTCTCGTGTTCCTTGAGTGGATGGCGGTGAGTTCTCTGTGAGGCTCAGGGCACCCTTGACTTGGCTCATGGTCCACCGTCTGGCCGCTTGGGTAACCTATTATCTTTTCAGACATTGATTATTTTTACTCATTTTCAGAATGTTTATTTATTTGCTAGCATTCCTTTTCTCCTGCCATTTCTTAAATATTTAAATTCTGAGTTTTTCCTGTGACCTCTCCTCTTTGTTGTGAATGCGTGACTTTTGGTTTGGGGATTCATAAAGGCTTCAAGAATAGTAGACACTCATTGCCTCCAGCCCGGCAGGAAGAGACATGGGATGGGGGTTAGGGAATACAACCCAGAGCAGCGAGAGGCAGTCCCAGAGAACACACCTATTCCTGGGTTGAAGGGATTCTGTTGGGATGCATGCTGGAGCTCAGCTCACTTTCTTCTCCTTACTCAGTCTGTAACTCAAGTCCGGGGGATGCTGCCGCTCATATCCAAGGTGGCTTGTCTCTCCTCAGGTAAACATTTTTCCAAGACACACCAAGATTTGAGTTTCCACATCAAGTTGACAATGAAGATGTCACTGGGCTATTGACTGCTTCTCTGTGCCCTTCTTACTCTCTTCCCTTCCCCACCCCCCATTGCCTCTTTAGACAAATCAGTTATTCCTCATCCTTAGTCAAGCCTGCCTAAAGTAAAGACGTTCAAGACTTTAGTTGTAAGATTTGAGACGTTAGAAAAACTCGTCATGTAAGGTAATGATCTGAAGCCTGGTTTTTAAAAATGCAGATATTAAAATTAAAACAGTGACTTGTTTATTTTGGAAAATATATGTTGATTTTTTTTTTCTTTTTTTTGGAGCTGGGGACCGAACCCAGGGCCTTGCGCTTGCTAGGCAAGTGCTCTACTGCTGAGCTAAATCCCCAACCCCTATATGTTGATTTTTATTCATGTGTGTGTGCACATATGTGTGTGCATGGATGTGTTATTCCTTGCCACATTTGTGTGGGTGCCAGAGGAGGCCAGGGGAGGGCATTTGATACCCTAGAGCTGGACTTACAGGTAGTTGTGAACTGTCTGATGTTGGTGCTGGAAAACCAACTCGGGTCCTCTGGAAGAACAGCGAGAAGGGACGATTCAGTAAAAGTGCTTGTTGTTCTTACACAGGACCTAGGTTTGCTACCCAAGCAGCCTCATGGTGGCTCACAGCCATCTGATGCTTTCTGTTCCCTCCTTAGGCACCAGACACACACACACACACACACACACACACACACACACACACACACACTGACACACAACACACACACACACACATGCACACACACATACCACACACACACACACACACACACACACACATACACACACACACACACCACACACACATACACACACATGCACACCACACACACACACACACATACACACCACACACACACACACACAGACACACACACACACACACACACACACACACGTACCAAACACCTCTACACATAAGATCAAAATTTTAAAAAATTAAAAAGAGAGGGGAAAAGCCCCTCTTCACTGATCTGTGCTTTCAGGCTTAAAACGTTCTCTGTGAGCTTTCCAGTGGAGTGATGGATTGTGATGTAAATTATATTGGCAAACTCTCGTGTGCTGCGTGTGCTCACTGGGAGATGACTCTGCAGAGAACAGATGAGCTTTCTTGGCTCAGATGCAAGCGTGTTTGTCTCAGTGTCTTGTCTTTCCTGAGGCAGGCTGGCCCCTTGCCTCTATAACTGGGAGAAAGAACTGCAAAGAGGGGATCCTATAAACCTCGCATCCCTGAGAGTGGCTGCACGTAAGCCCTTGCCAGCAGAGGTTGTTGGCATGGAATAAAAGTGCCTGCCATGAGAGTGGAAGGCAGACACGTTCATCCAGGGAGGATGCTCTGCTTTGCCTGGATGCTATCGATCAGAAGCCCCAGCAAGACTGTTTTCGGGAATTCCCCAGGTTTGATGACATCATTCTGCTTGCTGTCCAAGTTGGGTTACTCCAGTCGGGCTTTTGCTCGATGCTGTAAGTGCTCGATTTGATTACGCTTGCTCACCATCTGCCCAATTCTATCAACTATTTATAATGTGCTTTTACTTCTGCCTGCTCGCATTTAATAATCTCACAGGAGAGAGCATGGCTGTTGTGGATCATATTTCATCTATAGCAGTGGTTTATACTTGTCATTTTTAAATATTAATTTTGAAAACTCTGTCAACCTCCCCCCTCAAAGAAAAAAAAAACCCAGAAAGCAAAACCAAACTCCCCACTCAAGGTTTATAAGACAAACAACTACCTTCTTACATTTAAAAGGAAACGAAATTGTTAAGCTATAATCTTATTAAATGCTCCTAAAATGTCTAATCTGATTTTGGCTGGGAAGAAAACAAATTCAACTTTAAGAGTCAGAAGAACAGGCTAAGGTTATACCAGTCAGATGAGTGACACACCTGCTAACAGAACTGTCCCACTTCTTAGGTTTGGTTCCCAAAGACCCATTTCACTGCCCCCACTACCACCAGTCCCACTAGCAGGACCCTGCACCAAAGACCAAGGTAGTTGCCAGAAGTCCAGCCCCCAACCTGGTCAGAGACTCCCTACTAGATCAGAGGTCATGGTGGCTACCAGAAATCTAGGCCACAAAGACCAGAAGACCAAAGAGGAAACAGAAACTAAGAAACACCCATCCAACAAAGACAAAGAAACTCAGCACCTAGGGGGCTGAAGAGATGGCTCAGTGGTTAAAAGCACTAACTGCTCTTCCAGAGGTCCTGAGTTCAATCCTCCGCAACCACATAGTGGTTCACAAACATCTATAATGAGATCTGTGTGTATGAAGACAATACACTTACATATAATAAATAAATAAATCTTAAAGAAAGAAAGAAATCAGCACCTAGACCTATAATTATCCCAAACCTAGATGCCTAAAGGGCAGTGTAAAACACCATCAACAATAGCTAGGGTAATATGGCACTACCAGAGCCCAACTATCCTATGACAGCAAAACCTGAATATTCCAGTGTAGCTGAAGAACAAGAAATTGGCCTTAAAACCAACTTTATGAAGATCAAGAGGTCCTTAAAGAGAAAATGAAAAAAAAATCACTTATAGAAATAGAGGAAAGAACAAAAAATTGGAGGAAATCAATAAATCTCTTAAAGAAAGGCAAGAAAAAGAACTGAAAGAAATTAATAAAACTGTTCAAGACCTGAAAATAAAGAAAATAAAGAAGCAATAAAGAAAACACAAACTGAAGGAATTATGGAAGTGGGGAAATCTGTGTACTTGAACAGAAACTACAGACACAAGTATCATCAACAAGAATACAAGACATGGAAGACTGAATCTCAGGTGTTGAAGATATGATAGAAGAAATAGATTCATTGGTCAAGAAAATGTTAAATCTCTAGAAACTCCTAACACAAAACAACCAGGAAAATCTGGGACACTATGAAAAGACCTAACCTAAGAATAATATGAATAGAAGAAGGAGAAGAATCCCAACTTAAAAGCCCAGAAAATATATTTAACAAATTCATAGAAGAAAACTTTCCTAACCTAAAGAAAGATGTGCCTATAAATGGACACATATTACAGAGCACCAAATACACTAGACCAGAAAGTTTCCATGCCACATATAGAATAATAATCAAAACACTAAATATGTAGAACAAAGAAAGAATAAAGCTATAAGGAAAAAGGCCAAGTAACATAAAGGCAGACCTATTAGAATCACACCTGACTCTTAATGGAGACTCTAAAAACCAGAAAAGCCTAGGAAGATGTCTTATAGACTAAGAGAGCAGAGATGCCTTCGGCCTGGACTTTCAATCACCATAGAAGAAAAAAACAAGATATTTCATGACAAAGTTAAATTTAAACAATATCTATCCCAAAACACAGCTCTACAGAAAGTACTAGAAGGAAAACTCCAACCCAAGGAAGCTAACTACACTCAAGAAAACACAGGCAATAAATACACTCATACCAGCAAGACACAGGCTAGCAGAATGACTATGGAAACAGGATTCACTCTTCTGCTGCATACAAGAAACACACTACAACATCAAAGATAGACATTATTTCAGAGTAAAGATTGGAAAAAGATTTTCCAAGCAAATGGACCAAAGAAGCAATCTCTGTAGCTATTCTAATATCTAACAAAATAGCCTTCCAATGAAAATTATTTAAAAGAGACATAGAAAAATACTTCATGGGCTGGAGAAATGGCTTAATGATTAAGAGCACTGGCTGTTCTTCCAGAGGTCCTGAGTTCAATTCCCAGCAACCTGATGGTGGTTCACAGCCATCTGTAATGGAACCTGATGCCCTCTTCTGTTGTGTCTGAATTGTGTACTCACATACAGCAATTGTGTACTCACATACAAAAAATAAATAAACAAATCTTTAAGAAAAAAAGAAAGGAAGATATTTCATACTCACCAAAGGAAAATTCCACCAAGATGACATTTCAATTCTTAACCTATATGTCCTAAATGCAAGGGCACCCACATTTGTAAAAGAAACTTTAGGAAAGCTTAAACCACACATTGAACCTTACAAATTAATAGTGGGGGACTGTCACCAATGAACAGGTCATCTAGACAAAAGCTAAACAGAGAAATAATGGAGCTAACAGACATTAGGAAACAAATGGACCTAACAGATATCTACAGAACATTTCATCTAACACAAAAGAGTACACCTTTTTTCTCAGCACCTTAGGGAACACTCTCAAAAACTGATCACATACTTTATCACAAAGCAAGTCTCAACAGATACAAGAAAATTGAAATGACCCCCTGTATTCTATCCACAGATTAAAGTTGGATATCAACAACAGAAACAACAGAAAGCCTACAAAGTCATGGAAACTCAACAACTCCCTACTGAGTGACTTCAAAGTCAAATCAGAAATAAAGAAAGAAATTAAAGATTTTTCTAGAATTCAATGAAAATGAATGCACGGCATACCCAAAACGTATGGCACACAATGAAAGCAGCGAGGAAAGTTGATAGCACTAAGTGCCTTCATAAAGAAACTGGAGAGATCTCATACGAGCAACTTAACAGCACACCTGGGAGCTCTAGAATATAAAGAAGCAAACACACCCAAGAGTAGACGGCAGAAAATAATCAAACTGAGGGTCAAAATAAAAAAAATAGAAACAGAGAGAAATGCAAGGAATCAATGAAACAAAGAGTTTGCTCTTTGAGAAAATCTACAAGATAGACAAACCCCTATCCAATCTAGTTAAAAGACACAGAGAGACTATCCAAATTAACAAAATAAGAAACAAAAAGGGGGATATAATAACAGATTATAAGGAAATCCAAAGAATCATGAGTTCTTGCATCAAAATCCTGTACTCTACAAAATTGGAAAATTTTAAAGAAATAGAAAATTTTATCAATAGATATCACTTACCAGAGTTAAATCAAGGTTAAAAAAACAATTTAAATAGGCCTTTAACCCCTAAGAAAATAAAACCAGTTACTAAAAGTCTCCCCCCACAAAAAAAGCCCAGAGCCATGCTTTTTTAGTGTAGAATCTACCAGACTTTCAAAGAAGACTTAATACCAATACTCCTCAAACTATTCCACAAAATAGAAACAAAAGGAACATTGCCAAACTCATTCTATGAGGCCACATTTACCCTGATACCTAAAACACACAAAAACTTAACAAAGAAAGAGAATTTCAGACCACTTTACTTCATGAACAAAAAATTCAATAAAATACTTGCAAATTGAATTCAAGAACACATCAAAAAGATCATTCCCTATGATCAAAGATTCAGAGATGGTTTCTACATATCAAAATCTGTCAATTTAATCCACCATATAAACAAATTGAAAGAAAAAGGAAACGTGACCATCTCATTAGATGCCGAAAAAGCCTTTGACAAAATCCAATATCCTTTTATAATAAAAGTCTTGGAGAGATCACATATACAAGGGGCATGAGATGTAAACACAATAAAGGCAGTTTACAGCAAGCTGATAAACAATGTCAAATTAAATGGAGGGAAACCCATATCAGTTCCACCAAAATCAGGACAAGAGAAGGCTGTCCACTCTCTCTGTATCTTCTATACAGTACTTGGATTCTAGGCAGAGCAACAAGATAACGAAAGGAGATAAAGACAATGCAAATTGGAAATGAAGAAGAAAAGATATTGCTATTTGCAGGTGATATGATAGTATACACGTGACCCCAAAAATTCTACCAGGGGTCTCCTACATCTGATGAACACCTTCTTTGAAGTGGATGGATAAAAGATAAACCAAAAAAAAAAAGTAGCCCTCCTATATACAAATGGCAAAAGAACCTGAGAAAGAAATCAGAGAAACAACATCCTTCACAATAGCCACAAATAACATCAAGTATCTTGGGTTAACTCTAACCAAGCAGGTGAAAGAGCTGTATGACAAAAACTTCAAGTCTTTGAAGAAGGAAATTGAAGATATCAGAAGATGGAAAGATCTGCCATTCTCATGGATCAGTAGGATTAACATAGTAAAAATGGCTATCTGACCAAAAACAGTTTACAGATTCAATGCAACTCCATCATACTCTAACACAATTATTTAAAGACCTTGAAAGAACAATATTTAATTGTATATGGAAAACAAAGATAGCTAAAACAATCCTGTATAATAAAAGACCCTCCAGAGATATCACCATTCTTGACTTCAACCTGTACTATGGAGCTATAATAATAAAAACTGCATGGTATCGGCATAAAAACAGACACATTAATCAATGGAATTGAATCAAAGACCCAGATGTAAACCCACACACCCAGATTTTTTGATAAAGAAGCTGGAAATATACATCATCTTGAGCAAATGGTGTCGGTCTAACTGGATGTCTGCATGTAGAAGGATGCAAATAGATCCATATCATCACCCTGCACAAAAGCTCAAGTCCAAGTTGATCCAAGATCTCAACATAAAAACCAAATACACTGAACCTGATAGAGAAGAAAGTGGGGATAGTCTTGATCGAATTGGCACAGGGGACAACTTCCTGAACAGAACATCAACAGCTCAGGCACGAACATCAACAATTAATAAATGGGACCTGTGGCTGTCCTGAAACTTCCTATGTAGACCAGGCTGGCCTCGAACTCACAGAGGTCTGCCTGCCTCTGCCTTCCAAGTGCTGGGATCAAAGGCATCCTCCAATGCTCCCAGCCATGGTAAAATCTTATCATTTTTCTTTCGTAATCAGAATGAGAACTCATTTTGCGATATTGTTATTTTTTTATTGTCAAAATATGAACATTTAGAAAATTTAAATCCCAGATAACTGTATTGTAGGGTACCTTAAACACATATTTAATCAAGAAGCATGGAATCTTAAGTTACAGAGCACCACATGTATATTTACCAGAGAGTATCATCTTTTGTATAATTTGGATGGGGAGAGTTAACCCAAGGAACATTCTTTTGGTTTCTTTCCAGGATCTTGTTATGACAGAAACTGCAAAGAATTCTGATTTTTTTTTGTTATATTTAGAAGTCTCTTATAATAATCTATGTCTCCTTTAGTAGAGGTGGCTTTTTTTTGCTTAATTTTTATAGACTGTACAGTACTTATTTTAGGAGATGGTGAGGTTTTTGAAGAGGAGTGACCTAGAGGAACTACAGAGAGTATCTTAGGCTATGGAAACTGAAAGCTTTAGTCAGTTTTGAAAAGAATTGGTATCAATTGTTTAACCATCAATCCAGAGGACTGATGATCATAACTACAACTAAATATTTACATCATAATCAAATTAAATATTTGTCCATTAAAATAGTTTATACAATTGTTATGTAAAGGGGCAAAAATGTGGCAAGCAGAAAATTTCTTGCAGTAGATTTTTAGTTTTTGTTTGTGTGTTTGTTTTGCTTTTCTGCTGCTGAGGTGAGGGCCATTTGGCAAGGGAATGCTTCACCCAGTGGGAAAGCATGAAGACAAACACTTGGATAAAATCTAGTCACAGATTTTTTTCTTTTTTCTTTTTTTTTTTCCGGAGCTGGGGACTGAACCCAGGGCCTTGCCCTCGCTAGGCAAGTGCTCTACCGCTGAGCTAAATCCCCAACCCCCTAGTCACAGATTTTAAATTGCTTACTTTGTAAAAGAATAAAATAAAATCCTCGTTTTCTAAGCCAATATTTTGTAAACACTACCAAGGACAGGCCAATATTCAAGAAAACCTTATTTGTTTTAAGTTGTATATAAGAGTTGACTTTTGACCTTAAGATATTGTTTAGGTATTCTTGTGTCATGTTTAACTTTTCACAACCTTTTTACAACATACCTAGTCTTCCATTTTTGAAATAAACCTTTACCTTAGGACAAAATCTGTACAAAATACTATCTCATCAAAAACCATTTCTTTTTTCTTTAGGGGTCTGTATCAAAAATATATTTCAGAACTATAACTATACATTTCAAAATCACATCTACTTTTCTTACCTGACTTCAATTTTCTTTATAAAGATTTGCAATTAATTATTTTTATGTATTAATTTTGCATGGAATTGTGCTCCCCCGCCCTGTCCCTCCTCTCTTCCCATTCCCACCCTTACAAACCCCTCCCCTCCATTACCCTGTCCCCTTCTCTTCAGAAGGGACATCCAGTGGCAGTAGGCCCAGGTGCAATCCTCTCCCACTGAGGCCCAACCAGGCGGTCTAGTTAGGGGAAGGAGATCCAATGGCGGGCAACAGAGTCAGAGACAGCCTCTGCTCCAGTTGTTAGGGGACCCACATGAATAGCAAGCTCCCCATACAAATGTGTGTGTAAAGGACCTTTGTGCAGCTCCTGCGTGCTCTGTGGTTGGTGGTTCAGTCTCTGTGAGCCTTATTTGTTTTAAGCAAAGAGTCAAGCATCAGTTGTGTCTAAGAGCGTTGACTTGACCTTAAAAGATTGTTTAGATATTCTTGTGTCATCTTCAACTTTTCACAACCTTTTTACAACATACCTAGTCTTCCATTTTTGGAATAAACCTTTACCTTAGGGCCCAGGTTCATTGACTCTGTGGGTCTTCTTCTTCTTCTTCTTCTTCTTCTTCTTCTTCTTCTTCTTCTTCTTCTTCTTCTTCTTCTTCTTCTTCTTCTTCTTCTTCTTCTTCTTCTTCTTCTTCTTCTTCTTCTTCTTCTTCTTCTTCTTCTTCTTCTTTTCTTCTTCTTCTTCTTTTCTTCTTCTTCTTCTTCTTCTTCTTCTTCTTCTTCTTCTTCTTCTTCTTCTTCTTCTTCTTCTTCTTCTTCTTCTTCTTCTTCTTCTTCTTCTTCTTCTTCTTCTTTTTTCTTCTTTTGTAATAAGCAAAGGCGAGGTTTATTATGGAGATCTATTACGGGGATCTCCGGGCCGACACGTAATCCGCGCAGGAGACAGAGGTGTCGACTCTGTGGGTCTTCTTGACCCCTCAGAGTCCCTCAGTCCTCCCTCAACTCTTCCACCAGACTCCCCAAGCTCCACCTGATGTTTGGCCGTGGATCTGTGCGTCAGTTTCCATCAGCTGCTGAATGGAGCCTCTCAGGAGACAGTTCTCCGAGGCTCCTGCCTGCAAGCACAGCAGAGTAGCATTAACAGTGTCCGGGTTGGCTCTCTCACAGGGGATGGGGCTCAAGTTGGGCAGCCATTGGTTGGTTGTTGCCTCAGTCCCTGCTCCATCTTTTTCCCTGGGGGTCTTGTAGGCAGGACACATTTGGGGTCAAGTATTTTGTGGATGGGTTGATGTCCCCTCCCTCCACTGGAAGTCCCACCTGACTATAGGAGGTGGCCACTTCAGTCTCCATATTCCCCACTGATAGGAGTCTTAGCTACGGTCACCCCCATAGACTCCCTGGCAGTTCCCCATCCCAGGTCTCCAGCTAACCCCAGAGATGTCCCATCCATTGCCCCTCTCACTCCCAGCTCTCTCCCACACTTCCTCGTGATAAATAGGGGATTTTCATTTAGGTTTTTCAAGGATTCTAAGAGCAGGATTGAAGCCTGCCACTTTCATTTTTTTTTTTTAACTTTAGAGTCACCTGTTTAGCAAGCATTTTACCAAATGCATTTATCCTGCTTTAGACCAGAGGATGCAGAGACAAGTTACTACCCCCCAATACACTGCAAAATAAAAATTATGTGAAGTGGAGCACATTATGATTATCTGAGATGACTTTGCTTTTCCATTGGTTAAGCAAGTTTTAAAATGACCCTCTGTATTCATTTAAAAAGTTTAGAGTTGTATCTCGGACTTTGCTAAGATAATAATAACCTTAACTTTTTTTTTCAAAAGAAGAAATAGCAATAAAAATGTTTCTAAAATGTTTACGGATATGCTAAGGTTAGTGTGAACTAAGTTTTTTTTAAACATGTATAATTTTTAATATGTATAATTTAAAAAATATGTATAAATGAAGTGGCCACAGATATTTTTTAGTTAGTTATTTTTAGGAACTTTAGGGGCAGATTGCATTTTGTCCATAAAAGCAATTACAGAGATCACAAACACACAAAACAGAAGCACAGAGTGTACATCTTAGGAAATCTAAGTAGACGCTTTATGTGTTTATACTTTAAGCCCCAGGAAGGCCCCATGGAAGGACTGAAGGTTAAGCTTGCTGTGTGGAATCAGACTGTTCCTTCATTCCTGCTGGAGACATACTCTACAGAGACTCAGAAAACAAAAACAAAAACAAAAACAAAAAAATCAACAAAAAACAACAAACAAACAAAACAAAACAACAACAACCTCCCCCCCCCAAAACAACAGCAACAACAACAACAAAAAAACCCCAGGAATTTATATATATAGTGTGGGGTCTCTCTCTTGCTCCTGTCTGGATTTTATCCTGAAAGCCCACAGCAGTCTTTTTCCTTGAGACAGTTTCATTCTTTCTAAAGGGAGCAGCCAGGTTGGGGGAAGGGGTGAAGCAGTGGGGTTGAGAGCACTTAGCTTGCAGAACGTATGGTTAGTTTTTACACAACCGCTAACGTCTTAAATTGGTTTCCTATCCAGTATTTCCTTTTAACTTAGATTTTGTTTCTAAAGTTTTTATTAATACGTTTTTAAATACATTTCTTTTCTTGACATATTTCTTGACTTTTTTTGTTTGTTTTATGTTTTCCCAGTGCTTCTCTGTGCAGTCCTGGCTGTGCTCAAACTCACAGAGATTCCCCTGCCTCTGCCTCTCTAGAGCTAGGATTAAAGGTGTGCACCACCACACCTGGCATGTTTTTTTAAAATTCTTTATCATAGTCCAATGTGGTGGTGCATAATGCCGAGTCTTGGAAGGCAGGGGCAGGAGGATCAGGAGTTCGATTTCAGCTATATAAGTGCTCATCCTGTAGGTTTAAATTTTCCCAGACTCCTCTCAAGGTAGTGTAGTCTCTCGCCTCATAGCATGGGAGGTGGGATTTGAATAATATTCTCAGTAAGGACCATTATGACTTATATTTCTGTTTTAATTGTGATAAAAAACTATCACCTTGGGATGAGTTGGAAGTCTATGGTTGTAAGAAACAAAAGCCCCACCCATGTCCACAGGTATCTTGTTCTTCTGGTGAATGTAGCCGATTGGAGAATCAGAGCGTCTGGCGGATGTCTGGCGGATGGTGCTATCCTGACTCACAGCCTTTGTAATTAACAGCGCCCCGTGTCACTCTGCGCAGGCCGTCCTCTGACTTCCACATCCTGTGTGCGACGTGGGTGGCATTTCCCTTCAGGTTTCCACTGACTACTGGTCCTCTTGGTTAGATGAAATCAGGGTGAGAAGGAACCGGTCCAGTGTCACTTCATTTCCTCTCAGGCAGATTTAATAGTCGAACCGTTCCCAAGCCGTAAAGCAGAGCCAACGGTGAGTGCTGTAGTCAGTGAGTGGATTCTGGGCGAGCATAGCTCAGCATCCAGCCTGGCGCAAACAAAGCGCAATTTAGGAAGCCGATGCGTTGAGGGTGAAACTAGTAAGAACTCATCGCTCTCTGATCACAGATATATCTGTTTGCTTATTTGTTTATGGAAGGCTTGCATAATGGTTCAGAAAGGCCCTGTGGACGTTCCTGCAGACAGCACGCAAGATGCTACTTGCAAGGACCATATGTGGTGCTCTAGGAAAGGCACGGTTTAGATTCCAGCTTGTCCCTACCAGATTTAGTTACGTAATCTTGGGGAAGAGCCTTCATGTCTCTGTGACTCAGTAGTCAAATGCAAAGTGGGGGCAATCCTTACCATAGAGGCTTGCTGGTGAACACTCTGGGGGCACTTAGTGATTGTAATAGTTGTTCTATTAAATGAAACGGTTGGTAGAATACTCCTGGGAAGCTATTGGCTGTGGGATGTGTGCACGTACGAGTCTTGTTTTTGTGTGTTTGTGAACGCACTTGCGTGCGTGTGTGTTTGTGTGCATTTCTTGAGCATTTTAAAGTCAAATCCCAGACAGCGTATCTTTGCACCCATAAATGTTTTTCAGTCTGTACTCAGAGCTGAAAGGAGCTTAAACATTACAATGAGAATTAAAAGCTCACCTTTAGGCAATGCTATTATCAAATGTACCCAATTAATTCCTAAATGTCACTATATCTTATTCACATTCAAACTCCCCTTTCTTTTTACTTTGTAATTCAGTATACTTCAGTCCTGAGTATACCTTCCCCCTACAGCGGGGCAGAGAGTGGTGACGTCATCACGGAGCTAGGATTTGCGTGAGTGAAGACGTCATGGATGCACAGCATCCTGACATTCCCACCAGTGAGGTGGGACCTGAGGCTTTGGGCCCCTGCTGCCCGTGTTCCCCATCTTCTGCAGAGGAGGGAAGCATCCTTTGACACACATACTCTTGCCAAGAGGTCATCAGCACCAGGAACCTCAATTACTCTTACAGCTGCTTTTCAAATCAGACTCCAAAGTTCACGATGTGTTTATTTTATATTTTACGTAATTTGCTTTCAATCTATGTTTGTTTCCTTAATCTCCGATCTATCCTATGAAACATTTATCCCAGACCTTTTTCTGCTGCCTCGATTTTCACGATTGCTCTCCATGGGGTTGACTTTTTCTCTATCCACTATATTTCCTGGAAAGTGTCCCATTAGATCCAGAATCTTGATACTTAAAATAAAAAAAAATACTTCAAAAGTAATGCTGAGTTATATCAGGAGGCACATAGCGTCTCCGAGTTCTGTTTTTGGTGATGGATCAGTGGGTTCAGATATTGCCAACTTGGTAGCACCATTTCTAAAGTTTCTCAAAAAATACTCAGCCACCAAAGGGTGTTCCTGGATCAATCACTATTAGTTAAAATGGGGGTTTGTGTGCTTCCCTACATTTATAATAGCTTACACTTTACATATTATCTACCTTTGCTACTGTAACTTAGTTTAATGTGCTTGATCTGGTGTCAGGTGAGTAAGATGTACGGTAACTGGGGAGAACCGCAGCTATGTCTCCTGCTTGTAGCGTTGCCTTTTTGACTTTAAGCATCCTTGGGCTTAACTGGGCTCAGTTGGGCTGTTTCTGCTGTATCAGACACTCTAACATGAGGACATTCTCTCCCACGTGTGCACTAAGGAAGGGTCTGCATTCCACAAAATACCTGACATCGTTATAGTAACACTTGCACTGTGGTTTGACATCACCTCCTTTTGCAGGGATCATGGGAAGGAAAAATTTTAGAAAGATGGGCTAACCCACCATGATTTGGGAATTTGAGACAGGAAAAAAGGTCACCTTAGTCCATGAATCTGCCACCCACGCCACAAATACTCATAAAAACTTGAAGATCCACAATGCAGAGTCTAGTAGGGCTCCTATCTCGGGTCAGCGCACCCAGAGCTCTCTTCAGAGTGTTTGCTTTGCTTAGCTTGGTTAAATATACTCAGGCTTAAACCGTTCATGCCACTTGACGACGTTCTTTTTGTTGAGGAGAGACCTATAACAGACTTCCATTTGCTTATAGAGTGTCTTTTCATTTCTTTACGTGAGTAACAGTAAAATCAGTGTCTTCTTTTTCTTTTGTAAGCTTCCCCCTTTCTTTCCCCAGATAATTTTAGCTAACATTATTTGTCCTACTTTTTAATCTTGTTTCTTAATATCGGTTTTAAGTGTGTTACTATATTGTCATCTGGTGTTAAAATTACTGTGTTTGAGTTTATGTTTTTTTCCCCTTGTATAAGTGACTTGATCATTTTCCCTAACTGGCTTCCCAAAGTTTTTGCTTTATCTTTATCTCTAGTAGCTTTATCTCTTTAGCTTTATCTCTAGTAGCTTTACCAGGTTGAACTCAATTCTAGTTTTCTGGGTCAAGTTTTCCTGGATTTCTGTGTACCCCTTAGTGTATATATTTAGTTTTATTTATACAGCATAATACTTTACTTTTTAACTCAGGGGTCGCTGGCTTGCTGGCCCAGTGAGAGACTAGGAGTTCATTAACTCTTCATGGGCCAGAAAGAAAGGAAAATCAATCAATCAATCAATCAGTCAATTAATCAATCAATCAATCAATCAGGCACACACACAGACATATGCATACTGGATGAAGGAGAAAAGGGCTACACTGCCACTTTATTTTTGTTCTTAAAGTGTGTATACCTTCTCAGACAAAATTGCTCCATGGAAATTGTCAGGTAGAACTGTTTCAGTGGGATAATTGGTTACATGGTTTCCTAAACACTTTTATATTGTATAAGTTCACAGTAAGTTTAAAGCAATAGTTCATTTCATAGGTTGAAAAGGCTTAAGGAGTTATAGCAGAATTGTTTACAAGTCTTTTCATTAAGATCAGTACTTGGTTAAACATCCCTTATCTATTTTCTAGCTCTACAAGTTCATTGTAAGTTTAAAGCAATAGTTTTTTTTTTAATTTTTTATTAGGTATATTTCTTTACTTACATTTCAAATGTTATTCCCCTTCCTGGTTTCCCGTCCATAAACCCTCATCCCCTCCCTCTCCCCCATATGGGTATTCCTCCCATCCATCCCTCTTATTGCCCCTCCATATTCTCCGGTGCTAGGGGTCCAACCTTGGCAAGACCAAGGGCTTCCCATTCCACTGGTGACCCAACAGGGCTATTCTCTGCTACATATGCAGCTGGAGCCCTGGGTCAGTCCATGTATAGTCTTTCGGTAGTGGTTCACTCCCTGGTTTTATGTCACAAGTTAGCAAGGTTTTGCCAAGAGGCAAATCATCTGCCTTGTGCCTTATTTTGAAGTCTTGTATAAACTAGTCAATCTTTTATTTTCTGTCTTTTCACCTGCAATAAATTGTCCGCCCCCAGTTTATGACTTCTATGACGGATCTGAATGGCCTCGTCTCATTCCTAACATAGAAGGATGTTTTCCTTGATTGTGAATTTGTTCCAAGCCCATTTTCTTTTCCTAGTGTAATTAGCTCATGACACAGAACTCCATTTGCAGCTTTTTATTCCATGGGGGACTTAAGTTTACTTGAATCAATTCAGGAGTTCTATAAATCATCATCAGGAATTATAAAATAACCAATTCACTCCAACAACATTATAATATAAAAGTGCATCTTCATATTGATTTGCAGGGAAGTTGCCCAATAAGGAGGGCTGGTGCCCAGGATTCATTAGGTTATGTAATGATGGCAGGAAAGGCATAGCATCAGTGAGAAGGAGTCCTGGGATGAAGTCTCTGGAGCTGTGTCTCTCAGAGCACACCCATAGCAGCCATGCAAGATGGTGGACCATCTCCAGAAAATTCACTTGCTTGCCATAGCCTTTCCTACATGGCTCTTGTTGTAGAACTCATTAAACTGTCCAGCATGCAGCACAAAGCCCCTCCCCATCTCTGCCCTCTTCTGGGATGAGCCTTGGGGATTCCAATGTGTCTTTATAGTGCTAGGCCAGGGTTCCTTAGCAGTGGTTCTCAACTGTTGGGAGCAGTCTCAAGATGACGGAAGCAGCCTTCATGTTAAAAAGCAATTGTATGGAGTTGGGGATTTAGCTCAGTGGTAGAGCACTTGCCTAGCAAATGCAAGGCCCTGGGTTCGGTCCCCAGCTCCGAAAAAAAAAGCAATTGTATTTTAGCTGTATGTTAGAACAAAAGCAATAGCCTTTTGTTAGATCAAAGCAGCCATACCTAGCCTGCACCTGCAGTTCTGCTTGAACTCAATAGATGGAATAAATCTGGTTGTCAGGTCGCTGAGCACCTGTGGTCAGGCACTGGTGGTCAGATCACTAAGCAACCTACCCTACTGTTCCCCCAATTTACCCAGCCAATATCCTGGTCATCGAGCCAGGCCCATTCTTTTGTGGTTACTTTTTTTTTTTTTTTTTTTGGTTCTTTTTTTTGGAGCTGGGGACCAACCCAGGGCCTTGCGCCTTCCTAGGCAAGCGCCTACCACTGAGCTAAATCCCCAACCCCTCTTTTGTGGTTACTTAACCCCTCCCCACATCTGGCTTCTACCAGTCTATCTTCTGCCTGAGAAAAGTTGAAAGTTGTCAGCTTGATCAGACCTCTTGACTTGCTGTCCGTTCTTTGCGTCTCTTGTCTCCCATTCTCTCCTAGGTGGACCCCAGATCCTGGTCGACTGCCCTGCGGGTCGGGACACTCAACTTTCCTAATGCTGTGATCCTTCAATATATTTCCTGTGTTGTGGTGATCCCCAACCATAAGATTATTTCACTGATACTTCATAACCATAGTTTTGCTACTGTTATGAGTCAGAATGTGAGTATCTGACAGGGACCCTTGTAGGTGTCTTGACCCACAGGTTGAGAACCACTGCTTTAGCGCACCTTCTCTGTCTCAGCAACATGTCCGGGGATGTCCTGTGGCCATGAGAAGACGTGCTAGAATGTACTGCTAAACAAAAGCCAGTCTTACCCCCCCCTCCATCACGTCTGCCACTGTACTCGATCAGATCAGCATGAGGGTTGATTGGACTCTGGTGTCTGTCTGTCTCCACGATGACATTCTTGACTTTTCCCAGTTCATATTTACAAACTATAACATGGCTTCTCTTCTTAAAATGCACTGTGGCACCCCACTGCCTCTCAGAGAACATCTCAGATCCTCACTGTGCTAAATGTACCTGTGGCACCCCACCGCCTTTCAGAGAACACCCCAGCTCCCTCCTTTGTCTGATGATTGCACGGGTCCAGTCTGGCTGCTCTCCTCACATGCTGTCCTCTCTCTTGCTCTTGACAGTCACTCTAGTCTTCTGCCAGTTCCTCATCCAGTTCTCTCCAGTGATTGGTTATAGTCACTTTCTTCACTAATATTTCTCTACTCCCTTCTGTCATGCCTGTCTGCTTACAAAAGACACCAGGGGCCTCCTTCCTCCTCCCTTTTATTTCTATCACACGCAAACGACTTTTGTCCAGCATCCGCTTTTCTCTAACTTCTAGCTGGAGTACGGGCTAAGCGCAGGAGGAACATTATTATGTCATTCATTGCCCTCTCCACCACCGTCTGGCGGAAATCCTTAATAAATAATCATAAATTGAAGTGGGCAGCCTCAAGGACACTATGCGTGACTGCTGGTGGTATGGGGACCATGCTAAATAAAAACCTCACACTTTTAAGAAAATCAGTTCTGCCGTATGGCATGCGTGTGCAGGCATCGAGACTCGCCCTCTAAAGGGGGAGGGAGGGATGTTGCATTGAGCGGTACCCCAGCTTTATTTTCAGAATTACTCGGTTCCATATGAGACTCCTCAGCTCCTGCTGATGAGGTGATTTCTGCAGAAAACTGGCTGCCTTCCAGGAGGAAGGAAGGGCTCTGGAGATACTTCCTGAAGAGATGAAAGACTTTCCGAAATAGCAGCCTAATGGCGTGCCACATATGGGCTTTTCGAATTCACAGCTGGTTGGAAAAACGTTTCTGGCTTCCACCCATTTGAGTTACTGTCTCTGTGGCTTCAAACACCCCAAATGTTAACTCCTAGTTGTCAGGGATTTTCCCCCCTTCCCCACTTGCTTCTTCCTGTTCAATACGGTATTTCTTATTTGTTTTTTTAAAAGATTTTATTATATGTATGTATTTTATTATATGTATATGTATGTTTTATTTATTATATGTATGTAGGTGAGGACACTGTCACTGTCTTCAGACACACCAGAAGAGGGCAGCTGATCCCATTACAGATGGTTGTGAGCCAGCCACCATGAGCTGGGAATTGAGCTCAGGACCTCTGGAAGAGCAGTCAGTGCTCTTAACCACTGAGCCATCTCTCCAGCCCCCAATACGGTATTTCTAATACAGTATTTCTAGTACATGAAACCAGCCTTGGACTTAGTATCCACATAGGATATAGGCTTCGTGGGCAGAGGGACGTAGCTCGACAGCAGAATGCTCGCCTAGTATACAGGAAGTCTCCAGGTTTGGTCTCCACTAGGGGAGCACAGGCCCATAATCTAAGCAGTGATCTAAAGGGTTCAAGGCCATTTCCTCTACACAAAGAGATTCAAGGACAGCCTAGCTTATTCTACCTGGGCTCCAAGGAGGTGGTGCCTCACCTGTCTGTTGTCTCTTCAATCCTTCAAGTAGCTAGACTTTTCCTGCACAGTGTTGGATGAACCAGTCACTTTTCAACCATCAATTCATATGAAGGAGATATTGATACCCACTCAAACCCTCCCTTCAAATGTGCTCACCCCTGCTCACCTCACCCACCCACCCCTCCCTCCTTGGTTACTATTGATGTGTAACAACCATCCCAAGGTATACTGGCTTAAGACAACCTTCCCTATTAAGTTTAAAGATGGAGGTTTAAACAGAGAAGAACATGGGGCGTGTCTCATCTCTTCATAGGACACTGCTGTGTGGGCTTAAGGTGAGGAGGTTTTGGCAGGTGTCATAACTACACCGAGGCTCCTCCATCCAAACCTCTCACCTCACGGCTGCTTTGCCTTGACCTGGGTGTGGTCTCTCCACGCGGTTAGGGCTTCTGCACAGCGTGGCAGCATCAGTCAGGTTTCCTATGTGACTGGAAGATTACTGGATCGCGTAAGGCAGAGCACGGTATGTGGTAGAACACTAAGGTGCATTCTGAGGGCGAGTCAGAAGCTGTGTACCTCGGAATGACTCAGTTCCAGAAGCCATGGAGTCATTCTGCTGTCCCTCATTAGTATAAGACAGGACAGGAATACTGAGATTTAAGGAGTGGGAAAGTCACCTCCACATTCTGATGGGACAATGAACTGCACTGTAGCTGGGAATATGGGCTGGGAGAGATCTCTGCAGTCATCTCTGGAAAACCCAATCTGGTGCACTCTGTACCTACCGATAAGGGGTAATCAATCAACTTTCACCAGTGAAGGCCGGAAGATGACTTTCAGTCAAGGTGACCCTGCGATCATCATGGACCTTTCAGGTTTTACTGTTTCAATAATCTGTTGGTCTGTCTTTCTGTCTGTCGTCTGTCTCTCTACCTGTCCATCTACTTTATTTTTCAAAATTACACTAATTTACTTTGTATGTATGTGTGTTCATGTATGCATTTATATAGTATGTATACATGCATGTATGTGTGTGTGTGTATGTATGAATGTATGTATGGTGTATATGGAGGTCAGAAAGTTAACTGGTTAACATTCCACCATATAGGGACTTGAGTTTTAATAAACTCAGGTCATCAGACCTGGCAGCATGTGTCTTTAACTCCTGAGCCATCTGACAAGCTCCTGGGTTTGTTATCTTTTAGTCATGATAGATTTTGGCTTAGAAAATTATATTTTTGGCATAAATGTATAGGGCAAGATGAAAGGAACATTTTGTCTAGTTTTTAAAAGCAAGATATTAATAAATGTGCCTTGTGGCGAATAAGGACCAAAGAGCTCAGGAAAGTCTGTAGGAATAATTTTCTCCTTAGAAATTAATGTGTATTATTAGCATGAAGCTTGAGAAGTCTTGCATCCAAGAAATCTGCAGGGTCCATGAGAGGGGGAAAGGGAGCAGAGGCAGGGCTGTGGGGAGATGATAGAGTGTGAGAGCTGAAAGCGAAAGGGGAAATTCAGGCCAGAGGTGTGATCAGAAAGGCTTAACCAGGGTGGTGGGGCACGGTGGTAAAGAAGAGGGGGGTGTGGGGGAAGCACCAAGCTAAACTTGTATACATAAAACTCAAGGAAACCTGCTACAGTGACTGGGACAGCGTCTAAGGCCAGCATAGTCGGGTTAGAGTAGATGAGCATGTGTAAGTTAATTAAAAATAAAATTTAACTAGAGGGGCTTAGCCAATGAAGAGCCTTCTGCACAGACGGGAGGGCCCAACTTCAGATTCCCAGCCCCCACATAAAAGCTGGGCATGGCAGTGTAAACCTGCAACTCAAGTGTGGGAAGCAGAGACAGGAGGATTCCTAGAACTCATCGGTTGGCCAACCTTGTCAAATTGATGAGTTGTAGGTCTAATAAAAATGGAGGTACACTGTAGGTATGTGGGTAGATAAAGCTGCCCCCAAAAGCCGTAAGATAATTAAATGAAAATCTCAGTGCCAGGGGTGGGCTACTTCTCTATGAGTTTCTGGCTAGGCCCCAGAGACCCCTAAAACAATACAAGTTATTGCTATGCTGCCATGTAGGCTGCTATGCACGCACGGGAGTTGGGGAGGGTCATTAAAAAGTCTTACTCATTTGTGGGCCTTATTTTTTATATTACCAATTTACCAGGCAAGGGGTGCCCACAGGTGTTGGGGTGACAAACTGTTTAGGGGAGTTATGAATTTGAAGCCCATCCCTTAGAAGAGAATTCACATGCAGTTCTACTAACTGGCTCAAAAGGCGGTTGTGGAAGAGCGCGGAAGCCACTGTTGTTGTATTGCTAAGTGGACATGATATGCTTGTCAGGTTGCCTTCTGGGCATTTACGTTGATGCCCAAAGATTAGTGCTGCTGTCTGGTTTGATTAGCGAATGTTAACACAGGCTCACAACTCACCTAAGTGCTGAGAATGAAAGGCTGGTTAGGGCTCAGCCCTCACAGAGCTATCTATGTCCTCCCTCCGAGGCTCAGTGAACATCAAAGAAGAAGGCACAGAAAGAAGATAAAGTCCAGAGAAAGATATGGAGTGCTGTGAAAGTTGGACACGGGGTTGCAGTCTTGACCTTTCATAACCATGACTAAGTACACAGGACTGACTCTGTCTGTGTGGGCGTGTCGTCCTGCACCCTTGCCCTAGCACCCCAGAGGCATGTGCAGGCAGATCTCTATAAGGCTACCCTGGTCTCGATAATGAGTTCCAGGTCATCCATGCCTGCAGAGTGAGACCCTGTCTCAGTTAATCAAACCAACAAATCAATGACATTCTGTCTTGAAAGGGGGAAGGGCATGTAGGTCCCACCCCTCCCTGAGGAGCTATAGGTATTTAATAATTGCTGGTGTCCGGGGAGCGTGGGGACATTTTCTTCAGTGGTGTAGGTAAGTCGCCGACAATCTCTCACCCTTGTTTCTGTAAGTAACCTTGAGTAAACTTACCAGGACGCCAGAACCAAACTAATGCAAGACACGAGCGTGTGTAGAAGTGTAGAATAGTTAGGAAGAGGGTCGGCGGGAGTGGGAGGAGTCCAGAGACGGGAGTGGGAGGAGTCCAGAGACGGGAGTGGGAGGAGTCCAGAGACGGGAGTGGGAGGAGTCCAGAGAGGGTAATAGAGTGTGAATTTGATCAAAATACGTCATATACATGGATGAACACGCTATGATGAAACTCACGCTTAACAATAAAAGAGTAAAATTTTCAAATAGAAAAGAAAAAGAAATCAAGTCTTCAGGTTCTGGGGTTAGAGGTGGAGAAGAGACAAAAGGAGAATCCTCACGTTCATTGAATTTGGGCATCTCTTGGGTTGCTCGTGACTATTTCTAGCCCTGCTGTGATCTCTTAAAATTTACATTTATTTATTTAGGTGTATGTTATGGGGATGTGTGTGTGTGTGTGTTGTGGGGGTGTGTGTGGAAGCCAGGGTAGTTTGTCAGTCTGTGGGTTTTGAGTATTAAAGTCAGGGGGTCAGGCTTGATACAAAAACTTCTCCCTGTAGAGCCACCTTGTCGCCCCCACTGTGAGTGTTAATGAATCGGCACTTATCTGGCCTTGATTTCTTCTCCTATGAGGTGGTGATTTGGATGTGACTTTTCCAATAAGGTCAGCCCATAAATGGCAACCTACGGACAGCAACTGCTATTAGCATCACTAAGCTCTGCTAGCCTCACCCCATTCTGTCTCTCATTCTCCACTAGAGCTCTACCAGGGATGGGACCTTACAGTTTACAACAGTCTGTCCTTCCTCACCCTGCTCACCTCAGTGACTGCACCGAATGGAATGCTACTCCTTGAGGAAAGCACCTGCTCTGGGGAACTCTCACGTAGCTGGATCTGTTTTCACAAAGACGGGTGCCACGTTGAAAGGAAGTTGGACCAAAATGCGGATGCTCCCACTCCTTCTTAAAAGGGGGAACAAAAATATCCATAGGAGGGGATATGGAGGCAAAGTTTAGAGCAGAGACTGAAGGAAGGGCCACTCAGAGCCTGCCCCACATGTGGCCCATACATATACAGCCACAAAACTAGATAAGATGGATGAAGCTAAGAAGTGCAGGCTGAAAGGGACTGCATATAGATTCCTCCTGAGAGACACAGCCAGAGCGTGTCCAATGCTAGCAGCAAACCACCGAACTGAGAACAGGACCCCATTTGGGGGAATTAGAGGAAGGATTGAAAGAGTTGAAGGGGCTTGCCACCCCATAAGAACAACAATGCCAACCAACCAGAGCTTCCAGGGACTAAACCACTACTGAAAGACTATACATGGACTGACCCAGGGCTCCAACTGCATATGTAGCAGAGAATAGCCTTGTTGGGGCACCAGTGGAAGGGGAAGCCCTTGGTCCTGCCAAGGTTGGACCCCTAGTACAAGGGAATGTGGGGAGGGATGGGGAGGGAACATCCATATGAGGGAGGGGGAGGGGATAGGGGGCTTATGGACAGGAAACCAGGAAAGGGAATAACATTTGAAATGTAAATAAAGAAATATATCTAATAAAAAAAGGAAAAGTGGAAAGAAAGAATGAAAGTAAGTAAATTGGAGAAGGCTGTAAATTCCCTCTGTGTCACCTTCTCTTCTCCAGCCCTGCTGCCTTGGGAGCTGTGGGGCACTTTATTAAATCAATTCATCCTCAGTCAGTCGCCTTCAGAGGAGACAGCATTCATAAACTAATACTCACCATTTTATACCAACCATGTTGGCCTAATTCTTGTACCAAAAGATTGTCACAGAACCCTGTGGGATTGGGAGGAGGCCAGTCAGGGAACAAGTAAAGCAGAGCTTTGGGGCTTCGGTTAGGAAACAGAGTCTATCTTTAGGCAGGAATGGAACTAGAGAGAGTGCACGAAAATCTGGCATTAAAGGACCAAGGTGCCAAGGGAATAACATTTGAAATGTAAATAAAGACATATATCCAATTTAAAAAAAGGGCCAAGGTGCCTGTTCAGCTTTGCCTTACCAGGCTGTAAGGCCCGGGCAAGCCACTTGCCTTCACAACCTTGGCTTTCCTGGCCTGAAAATGGAGCTTGAGTAGACTTCCATATGCAGATAGGAGTGAATTTGGTATGAGCTCCTAGTGGTCAAAATCTGCATGCTTTATGATGGCCAGGGACACAAACAAGAGTGGTCACAGCATGTTTTTTTGTTTGTTGGTTTGGTTTTTGATAGCCCAGACTGGGAATCACCTGAATGTCTATTCACAGTCAAATGGGTAAATAAATATATTGTATGAGACTCACAGTGAAATCAGCGAGGAAGGCGAGGGCTTCATACTACAGAACGTGCCAATTAATGGATTAATCTCTCAGACATAAGACCAAGTCCTAAAAGGCACAAATGTGAATCCAGGTGATGCCACTTGTATGAACATGGAAAATCTCAGTTTAAGAGTTTAGAAATGACAGCAGTTATCCCTAGTCTAAGTGTCTACAGGGGGCTGCCCCGCACAGGGGCTCTCAAGGTTACTGTTCTGCTTCTAGACCTGGATGTCAGTGTCTTAAGGGTCTGGAGAGATAGCTTAGCAGTTAACAGCACTGGCTGCTTTTTTTAGAGGACTTGGAGTCAACTTATAACACCCATGTGGCAGCTCACAACCGTAGGTAACTCTGGTTCTAGAGGATCTGTGCCTTCTCCGGTCCTCCATGGGCACCAGGCATATATGTGGTATGCAGAAACACATAGAGGTAAAACCCTCATACACATACATTTTTAGCTAAAATAATATACACTGAATAAAACATTCTGAGAAGTTGGTAGCGGTGGGAGAATCTAATGACACTTAGTGACCAAAGTCCCACTCCCAACTCTTCCTTTACAACCGTCTGTGGTGGCTTGAATGACAATAGCCTCTGTAGGCGCATGTGTCTGAAGCTTGGTCTCCGGTTAGTAAAACTGGGAAAGTTCAGGAGCGTGGCCTTGTGGGAGCAGGAGGTGTGTCCCTAGCGATGGACTTTGAAGGCCAGTCCCAGTTTCTGCTCTCTCAGCCTGCATATCAGGATGTAAACCTCTCAGATAATTGCTCCAGCACCATGACCGTCTGCTTCCCACAATGATGATCCTGGACTCACTCTCTAGAACTGTGAACGAGCCCTCAATTAAATGCTTTCCTTTATAAGGGTTGTCATGGTCGTGGTGTCTCTTGACAGCAATAGAATAGTAACTAAGACATCATCCTGTGCCCTTGAGCAGTCGGTCCCTTCTGTGGGCCATATCTTCTACCACGCGTTGAGCAAAGCCTTGAATGAGATGAGAGGAAGTCTGACATTCTCTGGTAACCCTCCAGCCTCTGCTAAACCCTTCCCATGCACACTGCACATCAAGAAAGCCCCTTCTCCATCATTGACCCTAAACAACACCAGGTCAGAAGGCCCCAGGTGGACACCCAAAATCTATGAGTGTTTACCACACTGGGACAATCTCTGAAGTTCAGCCTCACAGGGAAGCCTCGAGATGCTGTGTAAATCTGAGAGAGATTACTTACGCTGTCATCATGACGGCTCAAAAGCAAGACTGCAGTCCAACCGGCAGAGTGACTGAACTGAAGCGTGGGGACTATCGATGACGCCTTTGATTACTCAAAGCTGAAGCCGTCCATCGGGACGCAAGCTGCATCAAACAGGTTGAAATTCATGGAGCCAACAGGCCGAGTGTTGAAACTGGTTACGCAAGTAGCCACAAGGTTTTGGCAAAACTTGGCAGAGGAGTCTCATGATGAAAGACCTTGTCAGGAACTGCTGGTGTCCTTTCTGCAGTTCCCGTGAAGGCCATATGCTGTGCCCCAATGTGGGTCTCCCATCTAAGTTTGGACCAGAGAAGTCCAGGGATAGTTCCCATCACTCGATGAGTGTCGGGCCCTCTGTTAATCATGCTGGAAGCTCGTTCTGTCAGTCTCCTAATAGCCTTGTCAGTTGGCTCCTGTTAGCATTCAGATGGTATAGGTGAGGAGAAGTGACAGGAGTGTTCTGACAACGGCTGAGTTTTTACTGTAGTCATTGCTCTCACTGTTGCTTTCCCCATGGGAATGAAGATAGTGTTTACTGGGCATCCGCAAGAAGGCAGTCACCGCTCACAGTCCTCAGGCGTCCCATCACCTTAGCTGGCTGTCGCCCTTACTTTGTAGATGGGTTGATGTCTGCAGGTGTTAACACAATTCTGTCATACAGCAGGAAGAAGAAGGTTTAAACTTAGTTCGACCAATCCAAGAGCCTTTATTCTTCTTTACTTTTCTCTGTCCTCTGATCCCTTTGAGCCTTTGCTCATAGAGACGACCACCCCCAAAGTTCTCCATGAGGCTCCACACGCATGGCCGTGAGCTTTAGGTGAACTAGTGCATGGTCCCAGCTCTGAAAGGCTAGGTCTCTGGTCGCGTCTCATCTCTGTTTTCTGCATCGCTAGGCTGAGGGGACAGAGAGGTATCCAGAGCTGCACGGGACTCCATGCTAAACTGGGGGAGCCGAGATCATGTGGGAAAGATCCTGGGAGCTTGGCTGAGCGTGTGAACTGGAATAAACATCTCAGGTCAGAGAAGGGTGGTACCTACTCTAACGTTTTGGAAATTAACTGCCTGAACAGGACTTGGGAAGGACCAGGGGAGGGGGAAGCCATGTAAGAGGCTCTGACTGCTCACTGCTAGGCAACAGCCACGATTTATAGATGATCCCCCACAAACGCACACACATACACACACACACACCACACATACCATACACACACACACACACACACAAACACACCACACATACCATATACACATAAACACACATACAACACACCACACATACCATACACACACACACACACACACACACCACAACACATGCCATACACATATGCCATAACACACACACACCACATACCATACACATGTACACACACACACACACACACCACATACCATACACATGCACACACACACACACCACCACACATACACATACACACACACACACACACCACATACCACACACACACCATACACATATACACACACACACACACACACAGATCACACCATGCACCCCCTCTCACATACCATACACAACACACACCTAGCACATGCACAGCACACACAGCATACATACATACATACATACATACATACATATATACATATACACATACCACACACACCATATATCACACATACATGCATACCACATCACACACACTACATACCACACCCCACACCCCCACATCCCACATATACAAGGACACATACCACACCACACCACACCCTCATGCCCCACATACACACACACACACACACACACACACACACACACACACACACACACACACTTGCCTGTTAGGTTGCTCTTTCATAAATGTCATAAGATCATGGCCTCACACCCTCTGTCCACACGGAGGTTGGACAGAGGCGTCAGCCTGTGAGCAGAAGCAGAAACAGAAAGAACCCCAGGGAAGGGTGGGGCAGGGCGACTTCTATCCAGATCACCTGAGGCACTGCCAGGTGACCCTGACTGGGGTGCCAGGATGCCCAACTCTCTTACAAACTCTCTGGGTGACAACTGCAGGCTTTGCTGAGGGTTGACTCCAGGAAGTCTTGACAAGAGGAGGAGCGGTTTGGTAAAGGCCAATGTACCTGAAGAACCAGCATGGAGCCATTGTTGGCCTGGCCAGCTGTGTGATGGGCGGGCCAGTTTCCTCCCCTTCCCATGCCTGGATTCCTGGAAAGTTGTATGTTGACCAGGGCAGTTTGGTCAGCGATTTTCTTTTCTATTTCATAGAGATTTGGAGGCTCCATGAGTCTATAAAGAGACTCGAGGCGGAACTGCAAGCCAGAGGGGCAGGTGACTCTGAGCCCCTCCCCCCCTTCCAAAGGAAGTGTTCTGAGCTCACTGAGTTATGCTGAGTACCACTGAGAAGTAGCCTGCCCTTGGTCCTGCCCTTCCAGGATGGGAATCAGCCCCCTTTCCAGTGTATCCACTCTGTATACACTACCTGCTCATTGTTACACAGTGGCCCCCTTTCCAGTGTATCCACTCTGTATACACTGTCTGCTCATTGTTACACAGTGGCCCCCTTTCCAGTGTATCCACTCTGTATACACTGTCTGCTCATTCTTACACAGTGGCCCCCTTTCCAGTGTATCCACTCTGTATACACTGTCTGCTCATTGTTACACAGTGGCCCCCTTTCCAGTGTATCCACTCTGTATACACTACCTGCTCATTGTTACACAGTGGCCCCTTGCTGGTGTTACACCCAGTGCAGCAGCACACAGTGCCAGCATTCAAGAAACTTTACTTAAGAGTGAGCCCACACACAGGGATGCTGACAACTTGGTTATGCCAAAGAGAAGCTCTCAATTTTCATTTAGAAATATTTTTAGAAGTGTTTTCTCTGAAAGTCCTTGATTTGTTAAAGAAAAACCAGTGTAAGTTTGGGTACTTCATCTGAGGTTTTGGACACTCAGCAGAACAGGGATTCTTAATTGTCCCCATCATAACCCTTTTTGGTCTAAGAAAGACTTATACACCCCAAGCACATGGGTACATAAAATAGGTATAAAATTAAACATTTACTGATAATAAGTCATGTGCATATTAATGAGTTGAATATCATTATTTTATATAAAATATGAAGTCCTGACAGTACTTGGTGCTGTAGGAGACAGACAGCTTCAATCGTCTTCAGTTAATATTTTTTATTTGTAATAGTCAATGCCCAGAAGTCTAATTCATACAATGTAGCAGTAAAACTGGGAGAAGTAAGTTCAGAGCCATTTCAGAAAGCGTTGAAAATTATATCCTAATCCTAAGATAAAATTTATTTAATAATTTGTAAATGAAAATTAAGTTAGCAACTCAAACATCAATTTAAAAACTCGAGCAGAATGTGGTGGGGGCAGTGAGAGGGACAGGGGGGCAGAAGCAGAGAAGGATGGGGCAGGGTGGGCAAGAGTCAGGTTTGTATAAAAAATGCCTGGATAAAGTCCATTACTCTGCACGCTAACATAAAACACGAGTAAAACATTACAGGATGCTATTTGAGGAAGCTAGAAAACATTACTAAAATAATTTGGTGTGCGGGTATCTGTGTGAATGTGTGTGGGGGGCGTGGGGATCCATAAACTAGGAAATAAGTGTGGAGGGCAGTTCTCCCCTTCCACCAAGTGGGTTCTGGGGATCAAATGAAGGCCATTAGCCTTGGTGGTAAATGCCTTCACCCAGTGAGCTGTCTTGCTGGTCCAATAAAAAGTTGTCGCACAATGCGATCCAAAGAGATGCCAACTTGATACACATCAAGGAACAATGATAGGAAAGATGAAAAATATCTTTGTTTTCTGTAATTACACCATTATGTTTCTGTAGGTGCAGAAAACTTCCTACATGTCCCATACATGTCCCCAAAACGCAGCAGTTCCTGACGTGCCGTGAGCCCGGGTGCTTCAGGCATTTGTTGGCACTCTCTGGCTTGTTGGTACTCTGTGGTGTGACCGCATGTGCTGTCCGAAGTTCACTTGTGTGCTCAGGGGAAAGCCTGCAGTGGAATCATGGGAAACTATCCACGAGGGCTTCCAGAAACACCTCAGACTCCGTAGACCTTTGATTTTGAATTTTTGTTCATTGTGCCCTCAGAAAACTTTCAATTTGTCAAACTTTTCAACCCCCATTCCCCAGCAATGACATGTCCCATATGGAGTGGCGACCCACAGTTTAAGACACTGGGCACTAGGTCCCTTGCATATTTCCCATGGATAAATTCAGACTCCAGATATTAAAAACCCAGACTTCAAAAGGGAATCAAAGCGTCGGCCTCTAAACCCTTCGTCTAGATGCCCTTTGAGAGCAGCTCCATGACTTGCCCTCTCTGCCCAGGCCCCTGGGATGCCCCCAAGTGAACTTAGCTGTGTAAGTTTCTCTGGATCCCTCTTCTCCCTCACATACATGCCCTTGGCTGTTCCTACCTAGCATCCTGCTCTAGCTTAGCTCCCGCCACGCTCTGCTCTCTCACGGAGAGCTCCTCAAGCAGGTTCGAGGAAGGCGGCAACATCCACAGCAAGTGTGATGGTTTGAGTTTGAATCCCTGGCCCCAACTCTGGGTGGGCGGCTTGATTCCACATGCTTGATTCAAAGGAGGGATTCAAGGGAAGTGATTGGATCCTGAGGGCTCTGATTCCATCATGGATTAGTTTCTCGATGGATGCCTAACGTGGCTGTGCCACTGAGGGCTGCTACAAGCTTGGAGCTGTGGCCTGACATGCTTCGTTCCAGGTACCTCCCTGTCTCTTTGCTCCCTGGATGACACAAGGAGAGCGGCTTCCTCCTACTATGCCCTTCTGCCATGAGGTTTCTGCCTTAGCACAGGCTTAAAAGCCATGGAACCAGATGGCTGTGGACTAAAACTCCGAAACCACAAGCCCAAATGACCCCTTCCTCCCTGAAGTAGGACTGTTCGGGCATTTTGTCCCAGCAGTGAGAAGCGACTGACACAGGAGATGATGGCCTGACACCTCATGGCTGGTGACACTGAAAATCTGATGCTGCGAAATGCATCCATTCCCCTAAGAAGTCAGCCAGAGTCTTGGACCTGAGTGGCTGTGAGATCACCTTTGTCCTTTGTGAACTTCCTCATGAAGTCCTTGATGCTCACAGGAACTCCTTAGTGACAGCTTAATGACTTCCGGGCTCGGGCTTTGCTGCTTAAGTCTGTCCTTGTCACATGGGCCCTCGGGTGTCACACAGCAGCGTGCACTGCTCACTGGAGCTGGGCTACCCACCACTCTCTGCTGGATGTCTGTCCTAGTTGGGTGACAGTGTGACAGCCGAAGCAACTCCAGGGTGTCTAAGTAGAAGAGGCCGTTAGTGCCTCCAGTCTCAGAAGCTGCCTTTCTGGGCACCTTCTGCTCTCTGTCGAGTCCTGGGGCAGTGCCTGAATCGTCCTCTCCTGACTGTGTGTACCTCGGGCTTCTCTGCATGTGCGTCCCTGCATGGTGAGTGAGGAGACTACTCCTGGTGATTTTGGAAGATGCTAGCACTTGTCTGCACCGACAGTCTTCCCCGGAGCTCCTCAGTCATATCGCCTTCTGTTGAAAGAATAGTCTGACTGCACGAGGCTGCACTGGAGGCTGTTAACAAATTTCCCAGGAGACTGCTAACACAGAGGTATGGGGCTTCATAATAGGAGAGCCCAAGGGTCTTCAATGTCCCAGGCCAAAATAAAGTGGGGCCTGGGTGTGGCTGTTACTGTTCTTCTGGGCTCTGGTGCTCTTTCACAAGCTCTGGTCAAGAACGTAGGAATGACAACCAAACTCATCCCCTGGCTATGTGCAGCCGTAGAAGAACACGGCTTTGGGATTCCTACCTTGGCTTTAATGGCAATCCTGTTGTTGACAGTTTGGTGACCCAGCTCTGTCCTCTCCCCCCCCCCCCAGGAATCTCCAATTGGGGGAGGGGCTTATTTGCCTTTCTCTTTTGAAAGGTCTGAATTCAACCCTGAGAAATAGGGACTGTCCTATTTTCTTTTATCAAATATACTGAGGGTTTCCTAAAGTAAACAAACACGGGTTACTGAATAATTGACCTACATTTCTCAGGACTGCAGCGGGGGTGGGGGGGGTCAGGGGTGGGGGGCAGGTGCGCTGCAGAGATGGCCATGGGAAGCAGTGATGGGGAGAATCATGATTCTTTCAGCCAAAGTCAGAGTTTAGATGAGTCTCAAACACAAACAAAGCACCATCCTCCGGAGAGAGAGAGAGAGAGAGAGAGAGGTCTTCTTCTCTTCTCAGTATTATTTCTGCCATATCTGGGAATAGAGGAACCTCAGAAATTAGTTTTCAAGTACTTTGAGACACCATTCGATTAAAAGGCCACCTGAACAACAGCCGAACTAATGCAGGAGGGCTGTGGCTAATCGAAAAGATTCAGGATGGCACTATGGACACTGTGTCCACTGTATCTTCAGCGGGACTGTGGGAATAGCAATACTTTTCGGGACAGGCTTAACAGGTCTAGAATATGACCAGGTATTATTCTGTGGATTCTGCGAATATTGCTTAGGTGGCAAGTGGAACTTTCTGAATGTAATTGAGTTTAGGATTTTGACTGAGAAATTATCCTGGATTATTGGGCGCTGCCAGTGGTAGCCGAGAGGTTCTTCTAAACAAGAGAGGAAGCACAAGAGTCCATGCCACACTGCTGCTTCTGAAGGTGAAGGAAGGGTCCCAAGCCAAGCTATGTAGGCAACGTTTGCGACCTAAACAAGGAGAGGAATCAGAGCCTTTACAGAGCTTCCAACAGGAAGGCAGTCCTTTCAAGACTCCGTTTTTAACTCTATAAGACATTTGGCATTTATGATCTCCAGAGCGCTATGCCAGGAACTGGGTGTTCTTTTAAGTCTCCGCCATAATTTGTTGGAGTGACGATAGGAAACTGATAAACCTTCATTCATTGGTCTTATGTAGGAGAATTTTAATCCAGCAGCATGGCTGCTCGGGCAAGGGAATCACATTCAAAGACCTATATGATAGCTCATATCCAAAGATATATATGATCCCACCGGAAGGCAGACATGCTCTGGATTACAGCGTGATCTGTTTGGAGTACAGACACGCCCTTAGCGAATACCTTTAATCCCCAAAATCTAAAGTTAGTTTGTAGAAGGAAGCTGCCATCTTTGAAAGTGATGTCTAATTGAGGGGCTGACAAACTGATGTATCAGAGAAAGATTTGACAAAATAAGTCAGAGGAGGATATAACCAATTCTCATGACAACAGCACAGGAAAGAAAGGCTACTTTAGAGAACAGCGGGGGGGGGGAGACACAGAGAGAGACAGAGACTGAGACACACACACACACACACACACACACAGAGAGAGAGAGAGAGAGAGAGAGAGAGAGAGAGAGAAAGAGAGACTGAAACAGAGAGAGATACACAGAGAGAGACAGAGACAGAGAGACAGAGACTGAGACAGAGAGACACAGAGAGAGAGAGAGAGAGAGAGAGAGAAAATGAATACCGAAGGAAAGAGAGAGAGCCCAGTAGTAAACACACACACACACACACAGAGAGAAAGAGAGAGACAGAGAGACAGAGACTGAGACAGAGACACACACACACATACACAGAGAGAGAGAGAGAGAGAAAGAGAGAGAGACTGAAACAGAGAGAGATACACAGAGAGAGACAGAGACAGAGAGATACACAGAGAGAGACTGAGACAGAGAGACACACACAGAGAGAGAGAGAGAGAGAGAGAGAGAGAGAGAGAGAGAGAGAGAGAGAGAGAGAGAGAGCAGTTTTACTAGGACAGGTTTACAGAGACAGGTTGTGAGAACAGACAAGGCAGAACAGATCAGCAAAGGCAGTGGACCCCAGAGAGTAAGAAAGAGCCAGAAGTTTAAAGCAGATTGCCAGAGTTAGCTTGAGGCCAAGCAGAAGCCAAGAGACACTGGATTGAGTCAGTTAGCTTGGAGGATTAGATTGTACGGACACTAGAAATTCCCAGGCTTAGGCCTAGGGATAGTTAGAACAGAGAAAGAAACCATCTGGGTCCAGCCCAAACTGTGTATTCGCACAGCTTGAGTATAGCTCTCATTTTATCCCATCATCCGGGGAAATTAAAGTCACAATTACCATCTTATACATGGAGATGTCCTTTGATCGCCCTTCCCTAAACCCAGATATGAATTAAAATGTTCTGCCTGGAGCCATGACGGCTTTTCAGTTCTTGATGATCAGAAACTAAACCAACACTCTCGGTATTGCCTTCTGGGTAAACCTGTCACCCTGTGGAACTCTTCCTAGGACCTTAGAATCAAGAAGAAAAGTGACAGGCACATCTTCCTGATCTCCTGAGTGTGTCCAAGGACCCCAGGGTTCATAGATTCCAGGCTTTTAGCATTTGCCAGGGAGGTGGATAAATGCTCTTGTCTCTTATGAGGCCCTGGAAGTCACTTGCTTAGGGCCATAGAGTAGGCTAGGACCTGAGCACGACTGAGATGGCCTTTATTCCTAGATCTCAGCCGGCTTGTGAGGAATGGTCTGAAACCTTCCACAGGGTAATCATCACATTCGGAGGATTTGGCTCTGGGCCCCACTGCAGGTGGTGGTGGCAGAAGACAGGATGGGGTCATTCTCTTCAACATGCATGTCCTGGACCAATACAAGTTGCAATGTGCCAAGCTCCTTGCTGAGGTGAGGAACACCCTCACCCTGGTCTCCTGGGTGGTCAGAACTTAATGTGTATTTTGGATTTCCCAATGCTTTCCTAGGAGGCCAACAGGGGTTGGGGGTGGGAGCACTGGCAGCCGTGTCCTAAGGTTTGCCATGCAAAGAATGTCCCAAGTGATCCTTTGACCGCCAGAGTTTCAGTGATGAGAGTCAAAGCAGAAAAGTAGGTCACTTGGTGCAAAGTAGGGCGTTAATTTAAAAGTTTCCAGATTTTTCTCTTGGCTCAAGAAAGATCATAGCCTCTCAGAGCCTTGGAGGTCTTTTCTCCTCAGATTTAATTACTAGATGAGTACTAATGTGCTGGGCTGGAGCTGTTCATATACTCAAAAAAAAAAAATCTTAACAAAATTGGAGATGGAAACTGCATTGATTAGACAGGCCCTCACTGAACTGGCAGGTCACAGATGTTACTAATAGGTGTAAGTCCCTATCACTCCGCCCCACTGAGCATTCTCACAGAGGAGGGGCAGTAAACACAGGTATCTATCTGGGGACCCAAGTAACTTCTACATCAGTGGTTCTCAACCTTGCTGCAACTGCTACAGTTCCTCATGTTGTGACCACCAACAATAAGATTTTTTTTTTGCTACTTTATAGCTGTAATTTTGCTACTGTCCTAAATCATAATATAAATATCTGATATGCAAGGTATTTGATATGTGATCCCAAAGAGGTTTCTGCCCACAGGTTTAGAACTGTTGTAAGGTCATTGGATCTCCAAATACACGACCTTTGTAAAATCGGTTTTGGGGACATGGCTTAGATTCTGACTTCTAGTTGTCACCAAACTACTTCTCCCTCAAGCTACATACATAGCTTGACCACATTTTGACTCCTTCACAGCCATGTTTGCTGTGCATGGGTGCCTTCAAGGAAGTCTTGCTTAGTTAGAGCTGGCCCCACCCTTTGCCGGCTGTAACTCTTGGGAGAATAGGTCCTGCACTTTGTCTGGGCAGCACAGTAGAATTGGCCCTGGTGGCATGGGTGAGGGATAGCCAGCCCCAGATGGCATAAGAAAGGGGGAGCTGGCCCTGCCTCCTGCTGGGGCAGTGCTGGAGAACTGGCCCCGCCCATCACTGGGACAGAGCTGGAGAGATAGCTCTGATGTCAATGGCACAGGAAAGCTGGTGAGCTGACTAACTTAGCTTCCATCCAGGCACAGATCCAGGGCTTTGAGTTGCCCACCCCAACAGCTACTTCATCTATAATTTGCCGCAGTGCACGAAGGGACCAGTCCTGCAGGATCTCCATGACAGGGCAACAACAGATATCCAAGGGAGTCCTGGTGAGGATCCAGTATTGATAGAGTAGTAGAAGCCAGAGGCCTTGAACCAGATTAATGACTCATTGCAAAAATGACAGCATTGCAATGACCACTTGCAAGTAAAGCTGTTTGGGCAAAAGGTATAATGTGTGACACACCATGACACAGCACTCTCCAGGGTAAGATTTGGTTGTTGTTGTTTTTGTTGGTTTGCATTTTTTTGTTTTCTTTTTTCTTTTTTCTCTTTTTTTGTTTTATTTGGGGCAGGGAGGTTGCAAGGGTGGAGGGTGGATATAAAGGGATGGGAAGAAGAGTGGGATTGGGGTGCATGATGTGAAATTCACAAAGAATCGATAAAAAGTTATTTTTTAAAGTGACCTCATAGGTGTGTGGTATCAGCCAGCCTTGTCACAGTCTTCAGCTGCGGGAGTCTCAACTCCACTGGGTTCTATGTCAACCTTACAGGAGCTGCCTTACTCTTTTATCACCATCTTTTCACAGGCCTTGATATCTAGTAACGTTTGTGTCTCCCCAGACTAACTGGAGCATCTCCTTCCTGAGCATTCAGCCTACGACCCCAAGGGACTGAGCGGGCTCCGGTGCAATGTAAACTGAGGTGGTACTTGCTATTTGGGGCTTGGCCTTGGAACTATCCTGGGTAGGTGCACGATACCTTCTCCTTTAGTTCCCTGGAGATGGGCTTCAGTGGTGCTCTACAGCAGGTAGACCCATAGATAGGGCGGAGGTTGCGGGAGATCAAGAACAGAGGCCTTGCTAACCTGAGCCTCCTTCAGAGCTCTATTAGAAGTGAGCTTGCAGTGTACACAGCCGCTGAGTTTTGGCCATGAGTTTGCCAGTTCAGCTGATCTGTCCTGACTACTCTTCCCTTCTCCTCTACCTCTTTCAGTACAAATGGAGGAGTTAGAGAAAGATAGATGTGTCTCTAAATAGGGGTGATCACTGGCAGATAGTAGTGGACACCCAGGTGCTGACTATGGCCAGATTTATGCTTAGAGATTCTTGGATCAGATGGTTAGGTAGAAGAACAGGTCCTGGAGCAGCTTTTCTGTGGAGATCTAAACTCCCTTAAAATGTAGTCTAATGCCACTATGTTGTTATCAATAAAGAAGCACCAGTCTGATAGGGGCAGCAATCATAAGACAGGGAAAGTAAGCTCTCATTCTAACAAAGAAGAGACTTGAAATGACTATTCCTGGTTGTCAACTTGACTGTATCTGGGATGAATTACAACCCAGAATTGGAGGGCTCACCTGTGATCCAGATCTTGAGGCTGGAACACACAAGTTTCTGACCTGGATCTTGGCATGGAGATCTTGAGGTACAGTGGCTAGTGGTACACGCCTTTAATCCCAGGAGACTAAGGCAAAGAGATCTCTGAGTTCAAGGTCAGCCAGGGACAAAACAAGCCCCAGATCCAGGCATGGTGGTACACACCTTTAAGTTGGACCACACCTTCTGCTAGAGGCCTACATACAGACATTGGAAGAAGGAAGATTCGCTCTTCTTCATCTGCTTGCACTTACTAGCCAGCACATCTGCTGGAACCTACTTCTACAGAAGAGCAGCTCAACCAACCAGCCTCGTGGGACTGAGCAACTACTGGATTCTTGGACTTCCCATTCACAGCTGACCATTGTTGGGTTAGTGGACTCCAGACTGTAAGTCATCATAATAAATTCCCTCAATACAGAAAGACATTCTGTATATTCTGCGACTCTAGAGAATTCTAATACAAGACTAAAATTGTCCCTTCTCCTTTTAATAATAGAGTTGGTTTGGGATATAGCACATTGAATTCCCTTGACTATGGCATCATCCATGCCTTTGGATAATGCAGTGATAGGTGGCGATACATGGTATATAGTCGTATATACTGTAGGTAGCTAAATTCTAGGTAGGTAGGAATGGAAGATATGTGAATAGAGGTGACTTGTCAGCTGAGTACAGAAGCCATGGCGGCTAGAGACATTGAGATCTGTTCTCATGGTTATGTAATTAGGACTTGGGGTGGGGGTGGGTATGCTGCTGTAGTGAGACATGGGACTCTAAACCCATTGTCACACTCTGGCCCAATAGAGGACAGCTACCAGGCAAAGAACATTCCATTGGTCCCAGACAGGGTTTCCTTTGCCTTGCAATGGCTTTGTTTTTCTTTATTATTAAACATAATAGTTTAGAATTCATATACTCAAATTTTGTCATATAGTGGGACGGAGTGAGAGAGAACATTTAATACCTTTATTCTCTAGGTGCTGGCAGTTTCAAACATTGGCTTTTGTTTTTAACCCTTTCATTGTAACACAAGTTGGGTCAGGGCACAAGTTTTAAATATCTCTTTTTTTTGGTGATTCTTTAATTTTTTTTATTTGTGTATATTCCATGTCATGGGATATGATATGTCCATGGGGACCAGAGGGTATCTGATCCCTTGGAGTTTGAGTGACAGGAAGTTGTGAACTGCCTGACATGGGTGCTGGGAATGGAGCTTGGGTCCTCTGCAGGGAAACCACTGAGCCATCTCTCCATCTCTTGAAGCTCTCAGCATGGCTTTGTGATTAGTTTAGCATTGTTTGGGAGGCAGGCAGGCCAAGGTGAACTGAACAATGGAAAGCCTTTATTACTGGCTGGCATGGTGGCTCTGGGTTGCTAGGAACAGAACCACTGAAGGTTTCTCAGCAATGCAGTGGTAGGCTCCCTGAACAGACCTGAGATGGCTTTCACAGAGATCAGACTAGATCCAGCACAGGGGTTAGGTGGTCAAGGCCTAGACTAGGACAGTGGCAGTGTAAATAGATCCACAGTGGATGTGGAATTGCTGGACCCTGGCAAGGTTACCAAGGGGACAGGAGGAAGAAGGAACGATTAAATAGATGTCTTAGATGAAGTTGATTAAGGTAAGCTACTGGGGAGACGTTACCATTATAGAGACAAAGGAGGGTGGGGGGAAGGAGATGGTGCTGATGTTGACAGTGCTAAAATTAGTAGGAAAGTCAGATGTGGAGGCCTAGGGATGGAATTTAGAGAAGTCAGCATGCAGGGCAGAGTAGAAGTGGGGTCCCTAAGAGTGATGAAGATGTCCACCATGAGCTTCTTTCCAAAGGTAAAGCTTCACTTCCTGGAAGAAGTGAAGATAGTCCTCCAACCTCCCCTTTTCTAGTCAATGGCAGAATTGCACCAGAGTGGGAGAGCCCTGGACACCACAGTTCCCCTGCAGTTGTAAACACATCTGCCCAGTGTGTGTGCCTTATTAGTTTACGGATTCCTCAGCCTGGGGTTGGGGATTTAGCTCAGTGGTAGAGCGCTTGCCTAGCAAGTGCAAGGCCCTGGGTTCTGTCCCCAGCTCCGAAAAAAAGGAAAAAAAAAAAAAAAAAGATTCCTCAGCCTTATCAGGGAATGGGGTCGTGGGCTTCATTAACTATGCTGGTTTTGTTTCTTATTTATTGATTTTATTTTCCTCTGTGATCCACGGGGATCCTCCCCTAGTAATTCATAAATATTTATCTCTGTTCCTTTAGTTCCCCAGTATTGGGAGTCGAGGGGAAATCACTGAGACTCACTGGCCAACCAGCCTATTAGAAGTGGCGAATTCCTGCTTCAGTCTCTCTGTGCCTCACTCTTTCCCTACCCCTAATAAATAGCTCCTAAAGGTTATTTATAAGGAATTAAACTCCTAAACGTTAGAAGTAGGTTTATTTGCATACTTACCATAACATTCTCTCCTCATTTTCACTAACTTTTCTCTTTCTTAAGCTTAGGCATATGGGCAGGAGAGAAAAGGCCGAAGGGACAGGCCTCAGGAAGAACACAAGTGTGAAGCTGCAGTCAATAGGATGTCCCCAGATGTCCACTTGTGGGCGCACTCCACTGCTACTGTGTATTATCTGGTGACACATCTTAGTTATGTGACCATTCAGATACTGCACACAGGTTCATACCAAAAACACGCTAAGGTGATTGACTATACTGTGTCAACTCCATAGCTCTTGAAGGTGTATGTTTTTTTCCTAATTGAATGTATGTTTCTAATTGAATGTTTCCTAATTGAAATTGTATGTTCAATTTCCTAATTGAAGTATCTTGTAAAGAGCGGTGTAATTTTAAATTTACTGTTTTAATTAATTGTCCAGTGTTTAAAAAAAATGAACTGAAGCTTGACTGACTGTATAATTTTAATACTTGAAAATGTACACAAATAAACTCAATACAATACAGATTTGTACAAAAGAAGGACTGCTAAAAACACAGAAAAAAAATAAATAATAGGTTTTTTAAAAAAGGACAAGACATTTTATAAATACTAATAAATACTGTGCAATGCTTTAATTTACTATGGCAGATAGAAAAACTCAAGAAATCATTAACAGGTTGTATATTTAAAAAGCTACATGAATTTTCTAGCTGATTAAAATAAAATGTAACAGTAGTAGTTTTTACTTTTAAAATGAGGTATTATTACATTGTAAACCAAAACAGAGCATAAATATATGACTTATCAATTAATGGTTATAAACTTCAACTTAATAAAAGACAACAAATTTCCCATTATTTATGGACTTTGTCACTTACAATTTGGCTTGCCTGTGTACTTGCAAAAGTGACATAGCTATCAACATACATCGTTAGACATGCAAACCAAACCAAACCAATACTATTTCCATGAGTCAGCCCTAACAAATAAAAACTTCATTTACATTTTACTGAAAACACTTAAATCTGGTTTCCTATACATAATTCTTTGTGCTTGTTAGTAGGAACCTACATTAAACATCTCTACGCAGTGCAAGAGAGAAGCAGTTTTATTTGCATATGGATTTAAAACAATATACACACCAAAGCAAATGTACCTTTAGCTGTCTTAGGCTTTCCAAGATTTTAAAGAAGAAGTATCCTTTTGGTATACTCAAATGGGAACGTAGTCATTTGCAGTCTCAAGCCTCACAGGAAAGGAAGTTGGGTTCTCTAACACACGTGGGTGGACGTCAGAACTATGGGCACACTGACTTGAACTGCTGCACCCTGAGTTCTGCTGGTTGGGTGCAGGAAGCATAGCAACAAGGAAATGCCTAGCTCAGGAAGGGGGCCAAGTGTTACTTGCCTGTGGGTCATGTGCTGGTACTAAATGCTGGTTTCATTCTTATTGCGAATGTCACTTCAGAGTTTTCTGAAGAAAAGCTATCAAAGAATAAGTCTTGAGATGGAAATGTTTGTAACATGCTAATAAAACTGCTTCACTATAAATTAAAACAAAACAAAACAAAAACTCTGGGGCTTAAAAATGCAGTTTTTACATGCTATTTTATTATAAATAGAAAACAAAGGTACCTTTGAATTTACTATATTTAGAATCCAGTGAAAAAAACAAACATTTTAGCCAAAATGTCAAACTTCTACATCATTTTGACATAAATGTTTTTAATTGTATTTCACTTTTGTCAAATATCTTATCCTACATTTTCCAAAAATTAGTGTTTTTTATAACTGGTGATCAAAAATGTAGATATAAGTTGTACATCAAAATATATAAAATAGCCGGGTTTCTTTTGTGCTTGTAATTATTTTAAGTAGTCAATGACTAGTTTGGTCTAATTTGCTCTACTATATTGATTTTTAAGGAGAAATACCATTATACAAACATGACAGGATACTCAAGTAACCAATTTACTGTCAGGGAGCATGCAGACTAACAATACTTAAAAGAATATAACCATGAATCCAATTGGTCTGAAAATACTCTTGTACAATCATCTTTGTTGATTTGTAAAAGCTGTATACACATCTAAAACCCTAAATTTACTTTGTAAAAATAAATCTTTAGCAATAAATGGCACTATCAAAATCCCATGATTCTTCGGCTGCTGTGTCGTGTTATTTACATGCTTTTCAGCAACGGTGAAAAGATCTTAGAGGACCCCAAACCGATGTATCAAAAGACCCTGTGAACTGCACTTGCAGTTATACTGTTGTTACCTTTGTATGAAAATATGGCTACATGCTTTATGGTAAAGATAATGTAGCTCTCTGCTCTGCTACAGTGTGCTGCCAGCACACATCTGCCACTGGGTTCCATCATGTCACAGAAACACTCTTACTGCACTTGGCTTTCCCAGTGGACACCTGTGACAAACTACATACGGACAACAACAAAGTGCTATAAAAAGACTGCTGGACTCAGACCTGTTTCTGCCATAGGCTCTTTTTCTCACTGAATACATTTTGGAAATATATATATATTTTAAATCATGCCTTCACTACACATATTTCATATCTCAGTAAAAAAAAAAGACCCTCATTATTTTAAAAGTGGTGAGCTTTGTGAAAATGTTTTGAAACCGAAACATGAAAGTTTTAAAGGCACAGTAAGAGGGAACTGAGTGCTACATATAGAATACTGTATTTCAAGTCTTCTAGGTTACTCAAGTCCAAACCCTTCTGAATTTGAAATTCCAATAATCAGTTTCTGTTTCAGATCTTTTTTGCTCTTGTATGGGGGAAGGCAGAGTTGATTGAAGCAAGTGTGTGCCACAGGTAACCTAGAGGGAAAAATAAAAATTTAAGGAACACTAAAACAGACAGGAAACGACCAAGAAAGTTAAATGCTGCAAACATTGGGTTCAATTTTCCTGTTCCGTGATGACTCTGTCTTCATTATTGAGGACTTAAGGATCCAGTGCCATTCCAGATAACAGGGCATGGTAACAGACAAGACAATCAGTACTCCTGCCTTCAGTAAACTCTAATTGGAAAAGCATTTTGTCTAGAGTCAGACAGATCTGAATTTAAATACTACTCCCCTCACTTCTGTGGGATTTTGAGTTGCTCAGTGTCTCTAGATCTCAGTTTCCTCACTGATATGTTAAACTGTGCACTTACATTAAAAGAAAAAGACTGTGATCTAAATACCTAGGTGGTATATTGCTAGAGTTCAGTCTTGATTGTCAGAAAGTTGTAACAAGCCATTCTGGACCTGCTTTTAAAGCTCTTGTCCTCTATGCACACAGAACATCCAGTCCTTGAGTCCTTCTGATTGGCTCCTTCCACATCGTTCTACCAGGTTGTCTTCATCCAGAGTCTCTAGAGACATCTCAGAGCCTTCTCTTCAGTTTTTCTGAATTGCTCAGCATCACAAGTAGCTTTCAGCAAAGTCAGTATGTAAGAGTGGAGAATGTGCCAGAGAATACTTAAGAAGAATTCTGTATGATCAGAGTTCATACTGCAAGACCATACAAAAAGACTTACAAATACTAGGTCAGTTACCATTTATGGAGGCTCTGGATTACGATAAGCACTGCAGCATACGCTGATATGCATTGCTTCATTTAAGCCCCAAGGTAACCTAGAAGTGGTTATTATCCCTACTGTATGGATGAGGAAAATTAGACCTGAGAATATATGGATCAAGTATCCAAAGCTGGAAAGAGTAAACTTGAGTTGCAAATCCAGTCAGGTCCGACTCCAAAACCAGTGCTATTTGCTAAGACGTAAAAAAGCATTGCCACTCACATTCAACAAAACCATTAATCATTAATAGTGTGCCTTACAGAAGGGATGAAAATTCTTAGTTCAGATGGAATATTGTCCTTGCCTTTTAAGGAACACTGTCACTGTACTGGACGGAAATGTCATGTGTCTTTGACAGTTATATTTAATCAATGTTGAAGGCCCTGCTGGGAATCTAGAGTCATTCCAGATTCAGAACTAAGCTGTATTAGCTCCTGAAACTATCTCTGAAGTAAAAATAATCAGAGGCATTTATATGTTGCTTTTGTATTAAAATAAGTTACTCAAATTACCTTTTAACTCAATCATATTTTTATTGCTATATTCAAAAAACTGTTGAGCAAATAAACCTGCAAATGCAAAAGCTTCTCTTGACATTTTCTCATTCTTTTAATTATGACTCATATAGAAATTTCTTAATTATATAAAAGGATTCATTTATGTTTTAAAATATAATCTTTTTATTTTTTGTGTGGTATATGCTCATGTGCACATATGTGTGACAGTACACACATTCATGTGTGTATATAGAGACCAGGGGAAGATATTGGGTGTCTATTCTTCACTCCCTGCCTTTAGCTCATTGCAATAGGGTCTCCGACTGAACCTAAAACTTGTCTTTTCTTTGACTTGGCAGGCAAGCCCTAGTGATCCTCATTTGTTTCCGCATCCTTACTCCAGTTCAGGGTTGTAAGCTAATGTGGCCACACGCCTGGCTTTTTATATGTGTGCTAGGGATCTGAACTCGGGTATTTGTGCTTAACCAGCGAAGGACAATATTGTGATCCCTAAGTATAATTGTGACATCAGCTTAGTTGTTCAGGAAATAGTTACTACATGTGTTCCTGTATGGAGTATACGATAAATAAGGCCTGCCCTCTATGCCTTGAAGAGACAGTGCAATGACAGCAATATAAAGTGAAATAAAATTTATTGAAAAAATGATGACTTTTTGGTGTCACAGGAAAAGTCAACATTAAAAAAGATCTTCATGAGAAGTAGCAAGCACATATCACATAAAAATGTTCGAATTATCCTAAATGCACAGAACACATGAAACTCAAGAAGGATGACCAAAATGCATTTGCTTCACTCCTTCTTTAAAAGGGGAACAAGAATACTCTTGGGAGGGGATAGGGAGGCAAAGTTTAGAACAGAGGCTGAAGGAACAACCATTCAGAGCCTGCCCCACATGTGGTCCATACATATACAGCCACCAAACTAGATAAGATGGATGAAGCAAAGAAGTGCAGGCTGACAGGAACCAGATGTAGATCTCTCCTGAGAGACACAGCCAGAATACAGCAAATACATAGGCGAATGGCAGCAGCAAACCACTGAACTGAGAAGGGGACCCCTGTTGAAGGAATCAGAGAAAGGACTGGAAGAGCTTGAAGGGGCTCAAGACCCCATATGAACAACAATGCCAACCAACCAGAGCTTCCAGGGACTAAGCCACTACCCAAGGACTATACATGGACTGACCCTGGGCTCCAACCTCATAGGTAGCAATGAATAGCCTAGTAAGAGCACCAGTGGAAGGGGAAGCCCTTGGTCCTGCCAAGACTGAACCCCCAGTGAACGTGATTGTTGGGGGGAGGGCGGCAATGGGGGGAGAATGGGGAGGGGAACAGCCATATAGAAGGGGAGGGGTTAGGGGGATGTTGGCCTGGAAACTGGGAAAAGGAATAACAACTGAAATGTAAATAAGAAATACCCAATTTAATAAAGATGGAGGAAAAAAAACCTCTCTGTAAAATGTCTCTAATATATTACACTTTGTCTTAAATTTTCAGCAGTTAATTTTAATTTAATTTAAACATTCTAGAAACATTTTCCCAAAACAAAACAAAAAAAAATGAACAAATCAAAGGAATGGGGGAAGGCAGGAAGTGTGTTTTAAGGATGAACCAAAAATAATATGTGGATGTAAACAGAAATGATGGACTCTAGGAATGGAACCGATGAGGTACAATAAAGCTACTAGTGCCAGCTTGTCAGGACCAGGTCAGTGTCATGGAGAAGGAGCTGTATAGGAACCTGGACAGGAAAGTGGCCTTAACTCAGCTAGGCATGAGGTGAAAAGTAAGAGCGCCAGGGTGGGACCAACTGGGAAAGCATAGAACCAACTCAAGTTCGGAAATGAAAGGCCTGGAACAGGATTTGAGAACGTCCAATGTGTGACCATAGGGCAAGGGTGATTATGATGAGAGTTGTGCCTTCTTGGAGTAGTTTTTGAAGGCACAGAACAGTGGAATAGGAGTAAGGAGGACCAGAGTGAATTACCCATTAACACCATTAGAAAGATGTTTAACGTCATGGTCTTTACCACTTCATATGTCAGGAGCATAAGACTTGAAAGGTGCCAGTACCAGTACTTAAAAAGTATTAATACAATAGTTACCTCTGCTCCTTTCAAAAGCCCCAACTTCATAAATTTCCTAATTATAAAAATCATTTACACAAAAATGAGGGCTAGACAACATGCTACTACAAGGTTCTAAGAAAGTCCACAAAGCGAATACCTGACACAGGCATTTAAAAAGAGACAGAAGAGTATCACCATTAGTACTGGGATGCGCCAACACTGCCAGGAACTTTCAGCCAGTCTCCTCTGTTTCAAGGTCACGTTGACCCTGAAGAATTTTACATGAAAATGACTTCAGATTGGAAGACTCTTTTGATTCCAAAATTACTAATAAGTTACATATTAAAAATAAAGTGAGCTGGGCAGTGGTGGTACATGCCTTTAATCTTAGCACTTGGGATACAGAGGGCGGTGGATCTCTGAGTTAGAAGCCAGTTGCCAGTCTGGTCTACAGAATGAGTTCCAGAACAGTCAGGGCTACACAGAGAAACTCCATCCCAAAAAATCAAACCAACCAAGCAACCAAGCAACCAACCAACCAACCAACCAACCAAACAAACAAAGTAAATAAGTAAGTTATAACCCAGAGTTTACCAGTTAGTAGAAGTTTCATTCTTTGAAATTTTAAAATTCAAATCAGCCATCCCTCCAACAGGTACTCTGTCGCTTCCTGTGGTAAAGTGTAGCAGCTTCTTCTGAAGTTCAAGAGGAAATCCAAGCACAACATCCCAAAAGTATCTACAGAAGGAAATTCACACATGACACAATCCTTAGAGACTCTTATAAACTAAGTTCTGAGAAAATTTCTCTAGTATAAATGTGTTTGATACTAGAATAAAATAACATTTTATAACATTATTTAACCAGTCTAACAATGGATAACATAGAACTTGTTTTTTGTTCTCTATATAATATACAAGTTTTTTTTTAAAACACAGTGCCAGTAAAAGGCTATTTATGAATTTAGCATCTTTAGAAAAAATCTCTATACTTTGATAGAAAGAAACTGATACAATTTTTTCTCAATAAGATTCTAAATACATCCCTATTTTAGTACATTTTTAGAAATAAGTGAAGACAGAGTGGGGCTGCAGAATATTTAACGTAAGTAATTGAAGAATTCTAAGTTATATGAACAAGCAAGGCACATTCTGTTCTGTTCTACAGATGTGGCACCTTAGTGCTTACCTTATGGTCAGGTCTGTTTTTGCATAGCCATCATACTGTGTACTCCTCTGCAGTGCATGCATATCCAGTTCAGGACTTCCACAAACTAGAATTTCAACCTCTTCTGGACGAAGCAGCTGTCAGTAATCATAAAAACCATAATGAAAAGCCTTAAATGAAATCTGAACTGGTTTTATTGCAGAATCAAATCATATACATTATGATACTGTTTCAGTAAATCAAATGACTTTTTTTGTTGAAAAAAAAAGCTTTCTGTTTATATTTTTCTACTAAAGTATTTTGCTTTAAAAGGTTTGTATCTTATAACAGTAATTAGTAGTTTGCTAGAAAACTGAAAAAACAACTCAGCTTGAACCAAACTCATTCTTCTCCAGTCAGCAGGAAGCACTGACGTGTTCTGATATGGCTGTCCTGTCACCTTTGTGGTGCTCTGTGCACTGCAGGCTGGGTAGTCTGCTAGTCTAGACCTAGTCTAGACTCACTAGCTTTCTACCTTTTAGGTGAGTTAGTTCTCATTTGAGAGTAAATCTGAAAAATAGGCAATACTATGCCATATAATTTTTATTTTCCCTTTCTCCATCTTCCCACTACCAGAGTCATAAAACTTAGTTACAGCTCAACAGCACTTCTTTTACAAAGGTACGTACCAGCAAGCATATTACAAAGTTACTCTAAAGGAGTGGTTCTCAACCTTCCTAATGCCACCATCCTTTAATACAGTGTCTCATGTGTGATGACCCTCAAACACAGAATTATAGTTGCTGCTACTTTATAACTGTTGCTTCTGTTATGAATCAATCAGATATACAAGATACCTGCTATGTGACCCCTCTGAAAGAGCTGTTATCGACCCCACAGGGGTCATGACCCACAGGTTGAGAACCATTGCTCTGTAACAAGCCAGAAAGAAAGCTTCTTGCTCCTGCCACCATTAGCATTTTGATAATCCATTTCCTTCTTCTTTAAAAACAACATAAATGAAAGGCTACTCCAGACTCTCATGATAAAACAGAAGGGACATATGACAGGCAGGATGGCATGTGCCTGGTTATTTAAGGTGAGAGAATCATGTAGTATTTACAAAATGGTATTCTAACTCCAAGTTACATGGTCAAGACAAGTCAAAGCACCATAAAAGCCCACCAAAAGCTGTGGAGAAGTTGGTGAGACCCTAGGGTAGGCAGGGCAATCACACAGCACACTGGCACATCCCCCACCCGGGAGCCAGGCATTAACTCTTCTGCTATGTTTACTCCTAAGTCTCAACATCTTCATACAGCTTTTAAAGCCCTGATTTAAGGCATAGTAGAAGAGAGAAAGAGCTGAAGTCACATTTTTCTTTCTCTAAAGGAGAAAGGTGAAAGAGGAACACTACTGTTATTTCTATTTTTAGAAACGTTTTGATTCTTTGTGAGGTTCACATCATGCTCCCCAGTCCCACCCATCTCCTAATCCTCTCATATCCGCCCAATGTCCTTGCAACCTCTTCATTTTCTAATTTTAAAAGCTTATCTATTACGATACTTAGGAATTATCTGCTGTACCATTACAAAACCTAATCAAAAGCTTAAAAATTTAAACTCACCATTAGGGCATTTGAAGCACACACACTATGAAATCCACAGTAAAATGCAGCAAATTGCTTATAGATAGATTTGTTCAAAAGGAAGTCAGTATAAAGCTGTACATATTCTGGAAAGCAATTTTACATCTGTTACACAGTCATAGGAATAAAAAGGTATAACTTACTGCAATTTAAAATGGTATCTAACTTACCTCTTCTATTCTGATTGGTAACTGGAATCTTATCACCCCCTGGCTTTAAGTTATAGGATTTAATTACTCCAAATTCTTCTTGAAAAACCTGGTGGGCGATACCACATGTTAATTGGACTGTTGACATACAGAGGCTTCGGGTGGGTAGATCCGTAGAACAATTCTGCCTCTACATTAACACACAACTGCCACAAGCCTCAACTTTCTAGTGATATTTATATTAAGGGGTGTCATTCTGAGGTAAAAAAGCAGGTTTCCAACCCTCCCTGTTAAATACAGTTAATGTTTTAACAAAGCTCACAGAACCTGTATGGCAAGTGAGCAGAGTGGAAATGAGTGGTTTTCTGTCTGACCTGCTCCTAAACCTCCTGTGTTGGGGCAGTGTAAGAGGCCAGCTAGCTTTGGAGTAAAGCCAATCAGTCACGGGAATATGCAGCTGTCTTCGGGGCATACCATGCCCTTGATGAATTCATTTTCGCCTGCTTATCTGCATGTGTCTGTGGTACTGTCTCTATTACATCTGATACTTTTAAAATTAGTTAAGTGAGAAAAGTGTTGCTATAAGGCTCAAAATCACAATTCTTGTGTCTGAGACTCCTGAGTGCCTAGACCTCTGATACACTGCTACACTCAGACTAAAGATCCTTCTCTTAAGGATTTACATGTTGATTATTCTTGTTCATCTAACAACAAGTGCTTAGGAACAATGACATTTTCATATTTAAGATTACAGCTCATACATAGTGCTATGCTTTTTCATCAGTACCTGGAATGTTGAATAGAAATCTTCTTCAACATTGCCTTCATATGATAAGAGTTCCTTTAATCCATGGGCCAACTCCTGTAAAAACAAATCTGTGATCTATCTTTTACAATCAACTAGCATTACTTCAAACTGTAAGGAGACGACTGTGGGTCCCTTACCTGTGAGAATAAAAAGTGAACTCATATTTTAAAACAAATATTTGAGATGTACTTTCTAAGACTCATGATTCTTGCTAAAGATTTCTACCATCCATAGCTTGGAAAAACTGAAGTCCATGCAGGAGGGAATTGTCCAGTTCATACTACAGAAATCTAACTCTCTGGTCCACTATTAAGCAAACAGGTGTTACAGTTCTACTGTGACTTCCAGTAATTCCTGTCTTCCTGCCACATCACCTATGGGTCTGCAGTGCGTCTCCCTTTCAAATCACATATATATTTAAAATGTGCTATTCCAGGATGCAGTGCTCAAACCTTAGACACACAGCTCATATGCATTAAGGGTTTATACATTTCGTTATCGTGTTCTCTTTTCCCAAGAAAAGCCTGAGAGCACTGGGAGAAGTATTTTCTTATTTTAGTTATCTATGAACAAAAACTGAAAAGAAGAACTGGCTCAATATTTCATTTTTTATCAAGTTTCATGAAAAGTTACTCTTAATTTATTAAATTGTTTGAAGAGATAAGTAATATCATGGGCTAGAATAATTTTACTTTACATAATGCATTTTAATTTCATTAAAAGTACAGGGACTAGAGCCTTAGATCTGGCAGGGTAGCGGTGTTTTTTATCCCGATTACTATGACTTTATATTTATATATATAAATCTGTATCTATATCTATATCTCCATCCTACAATCACCATCTGTAGGAAAGTCACACTGCACTGTAGGAACCACGAAGAGAATGTGGAAGTCTACCATCAGAAATGGTATCTCCCCACAGTCTCCTGGGTCCTCCTCATCTGGGATGATGCCTACACCACAAATGGGAGGACCTTCTCCTAGGGTGATGTCTGTGGAACCTGCTCTTAGAATGAGGCTTCCCACATGCCCAAGATGACTAAACCTCCCATGATGAGACCTTCTGCTTTCCCTACGATGGTACCCACTCATCCTAGCATGACTCGGCTACAGTTTTGTATTACTTGGTCTGTTTTATCAGATCATGATGCTGTGTCTGAGTGTTTTCTGGTAGTACAATAAAAGAAGACTTCTCCCTGTTTCTAGCAAAGAGAATAGTCTTGGATAGGAGGAGTGGGATAAAAAGTACTATTTTCACCTGTACTGTAAAATGTGAAAATAAAATTGTCAGCGGTTTTTCACGTATTTTATATAAATCTAGGTGGGTAGAGATTTGATATGCCTATTACCATAAAGTATATTTTAAATTATGCTTATGTGTGTAAGTCTGTGTACGAGTATGTGTATATGATTGCAGAGGCCAGAACTGTTGGATTCCCCAGAGCTGGAGTTAGAAGTAGCTGTCAGCACTCTAATATGGGCCCCAAGAACTGAACTTGGGTGCTCTACCAAAGCAGTAAGAGCTTTTAACTGCTGAGCTAGCTATCTTTCCAGCCTATTATTTGCTTTTGATTATTATTTTTAAAACAACCTAGTATTTCCATAAAGACATTAGGGCTCAGAAAGGGTAAATAACTCACCCAAGTTTACAAAGTCAATAAATGGCATGGTCAGCATTGAAATCAACGCCCATCAGACTTAAAAATCTTTACTGTTCTGTAAGAACTTAGGCACACTGCAGAATAGCTCTGTAAGGAAGGGACTACAAGGAAGACAGAGAAGAGTTCTACAAGGGAAGCCTGATTTAAAGTAAGATCAGCATTACAAGACTACAAGTAAGGAGGCATTCAGCATAACACACAACTACAAGATCAATAGCATACTTACAGGCATAATCTGGCACAAGTCGTCAATGGTAACACTGCAGATGCCTACTGGTGTGCTCTGATCACTAGGTACAACAGGAGGGCTCAGTAACTTTTTGTAACAGCAGGGAGGAAAACGAATATCCAAGGTGATGCTGTTATAAACAGCTAGTCCCATGAGCTATGCATACTAAATGTTAAGTATTAACATAAAATCCATGACAACAAATGAGTTTCGAATTATGCACCAATCTTCTTATATACTTCTTTCAGATCTAACACTGGATTTCTGATTAGTCCAACACACCTCTCTTTTCTCTTTATTTCATTTTATTTACACACTATAGTTCTTGATTAACAAAAGTCATGAGAAAAGGTGTTTATTTGATAGGATTTAATGATTTCAGGCATTCCTATAAATTATTTAATATATAAAAATTACTAAATTTAAGCAAGTATGTTGGTGGTTTTGTAAGAAGTACTTGATTTTAGAAATTGCCATTTTTATTTATTTAAAGCTGAAGAGTGTGTTAAGGGAGTTGGTATGAATGGGCGTACTGACGTACAAGTACTGTCAACGAAACAATGGTGTGAGCACATTCATATACAAAACTTGAAGGGCTAGAGTTCAGATACCTTATTTAAGTTGTAAAACTTGCTTACACAGCACAATGTAACTTATCCATTTGCTGAAAAAGGAAGTTCAGATCAAATTTCCTGGTATTTAAAGGTCAGTTATTATATTAAAGTTACTTAAAGGGTTAGGGGGATGTTGGCCCGGAAACCAGGAAGGGGAATAACAATCGAAATGTAAATAAGAAATACTCAAGTTAATAAAGATGGAAAAAAAGTTACTTAAAGAGTAATTTATTTTATATATTTAAAAGGAAACCTAAACAGATAGGCCTAGAAAATTGCTGAAAAAATTTTGAATACTGTGAATTTAAGTTGCAAAGGTTAAATGAGGGCTGGAGTCATAAGAAATGGCTATACTGTTGTCTAAGTAACTGCACAGGCTGATCAGTGTGTGTAAGAAGATAGAATCCGCAAATACACTTAAATATATAATCAAGATAGTAGCAACAGTGATGACAATCATAATATTACAGTGTTGTAATTCATAATTATCCACTATGATAATAGCCTCTAAACATTTTTCACTTAAAAAATTTTAATACTAAAATCCTCAAAGCAGGTTGCCCACAGTAAGGAAGTAGGTTAATAGGTTTCTGCTACAGAGCCTCTCACACAGAAATATTATACTTCACACCAAATTAACCTGCTCTAGTTGAAACAGGGATGGAGTAATTTTTCTGCCAGTGTCACTGACTGCTTTGTGCTGTGGATAGTCTGAAAACCTGTACTGTACTATATTGTTTCTATACAGTTTCAAAATCCTTTTATGGTATAGGTAATTCTACTTTTAAAATATTACTGTTATTAATACTCTTATAACATTTATAATTTTACAATTATTATTTTGTTTTATAGTTCTATTTCTTGTAAACACTAAGATTTTACCATATTTAAAAATAACTGCAGTCAAACACTAATTGTGGGAGTTTAATGTTTAACATAAAATATACGCATAAGAACATGCTTAGTATGATCTTTTAGGTACTGGCTGAGTAAAAACCACGGATATCATAAAAGAAGATGACTGGCAATTCACAGTCTTATGAAAAGCATTATTTAAAAGTTCAATAGCTAACTTTATTAGTGATATCAGGAAGTCAAAATATCACAACTGTGAGCTGTAACATAGTATTGTAAAGCAAGATAACCACATGCATGAAGAAGTTCAAATAGGTCAAAGTCAGTAAAAAGTACCACAGAGTTGGACACACTCAAGTGAGACCTGTAAATTAGAGGAAAACAGGAATCTAGGACTTGTTCAGCCTTCTTGGATAGTGTGAAATTAGTCGTTCTGGACCTTAGATATGACAATCTATAAGCGTTTCAAATTAACTTGACTACTTCAATGTGTATTTTTATTTCCTGCTTTTTCTTTCATATACGCACGCTTTCAAGTTCCTCAGGATTTAATCACGGTAAAAATCATGACATGGCCTGATATGGACGGATGCTCAGCACTTCCTCCAGTCCCAGGGTGATCACTGCTTTGTAGCAAGTCAGTAACAACTCAGCCTTTCAGTCCCCCATCCTCTCGGCTTAAATTCTCTGGGACAAATACAGTATTACATCGTCTCCACCTTACAACCTCACCACACTTATTTTTATGCTAATCTTGGTTTAGTGAAGTCACAAACCCCTTAGAACTTATTGTTAATGCACGGTACATAGCCATCTGACTGACGATAAATTCCCCTGCACTGATGCTCATCGACTTATTTAAATGCTAACCTTCCCAAAGTTGGAATTTTTCCTTTTCTCTACACATCTTCAGCTCTTGCTTATCTTTTTACTCTTCTTTCATTTCCTACAATTATATTTCTTCTAACTTAAAAAGCTAATATACAAGGTATCTTTGTCTATTATCTAATCTCTCTTTGTAGTGAAGGAATAAATTATACAACATACCTGAGATAGAGATAAGAAACAGCAAATGAATTTATAAAATTAAAAAAGCTGTAAAATAATTATATATGTTTTAAATATTTCCCATAGCATTCACTTTTTAATTTTTTTAGGGTTACCTCCTTCATGTCTCAGGATTTCAAGGTACTTAAAAAAAGCTAAATTTAATTCTTATGATTTCAACTTAGTAAATTGAGTAAATGAGCACAAAATGCAAGGAGAGAAAATAATCTATTACAAATGGAAAATACTCTAGATTTTTAAAACTTTTAAATTTTTGATAATTTTGATATATATTTTGAGATAAAAAGAATTAAAAGTCAGTCATTTTCTTTAAATGTACTGAGACTATGGAGGTTTGATAACATATATATTATATATATACATATATATGAGAAAATCTAATAAGTCTGATGTTTAATTTTCTAAAACAACATCTTTCTAAACTATAGATTGAAAAATTAAGAAAAAAAAAAAACCCTTAAAAAAACTCTAGTCTAGTAGCACCTCCTAGTGGAAAGTTTAAAGGATACAATTCCAACCAATCGGAACTCAGAATAGTTATCACACTTAAAGCTGCTAAACCAATGGCAGTGTGAATCCTTGTGGTATGTAAACATGCCTGCAGAGAAAGCATAATTTATCCGTTAGATGAAAAGCACTGGAAAAATACATATGAAATCTACCAAAGGCAACAGTTCTGTTACGAATCATCTTTCATGTTAAAAATTTCACAGAATATATTTACAAATCTTAGTAAAATATTTATGGAAGGCATTTTTATATCTTTGGGTTTTTACAAGGATGTACAAGATTTTACACATTTATGTTATCCATAACATGTATGATATGTATAACCTTTGAAGAAAAACATTTAATAGACACATAATTATGTAAGCATTTTCTCTAAATAAAATATAATAAAGATTTTGTCCTTAAAATTTAACTTATGAATTTCTACTTCATTTGTCTGTGGTTTATGCGTGTATACATGTTCACCTGTGTGTGAATCCACAGGTTAATGTCAGGTGTCTTCTTCAGTCATGGTCCATGTTATCTTTGAAAGAGTCTCCCACTGACTCTGGACCTGACCAATTAAGCTCTAGGAGATCTCTCTCTCTCTCTCTCTCTCTCTCTCTCTCTCTCTCTCTCTCTCTCTCTCTCTCTCTCTCTCTTTTCCTTTGTTAAAGGAGTGCTGGCAGATGGAGGATACTTGGGACCTAAGTTGAGCCTTGGGCATACACAGCCAGCTGTTTACTGACTAAACCATCTCCCAAGACCACAGACTTCTATTTCTTAAAATGACTATTTAACGGAACAAGCTTCGCATACTAGTACAGAAAAAAAGAACCTATTGGCTTGTTTTAAAATTCTGAATGTTCTTTATTTCAATGGTACACTTCCATTCATTTCATTTATTCAAGAGATGTACGACTATTTCTGTACAAATTCTACATTTACAGCTGATGAAAATGTCAGGGCTACTACTAAACTCTAACAAGTCTAGAGTGACAATGATCACAAACATTAACACTCACCATAATCTGGATGGAAAATCTGGCGAATTAGAAGAAGGAACCATTCTTTAGTCAAGCCACCCATATCCAAACCAGCTTCACCTACAAATGTAACTTTCAATTTCTTCTTCAAGTCAGCTCTTTTCCGGGTCAGCTATTTGAAGAAGTTATGTAATAGGGCAGAACAAAGAGCAATAAAAAGGGAATTTATTTATTTTTTAGTTTTTGGGAACAATATTAGGCAGACTTTAGCTTATTTTTACTTCCATAAACATCTACCCATTCACACATCTATCCATCCATCCAATTTGTCTGACAGGATAAGCTAGGCGTTATCATTTGTTTTACAGACTAGGAAAAAGAATTAAGGGTATTGCCCCCAAGAATCATACTGTGTCCAAAATTTTAATTTAGTAGACTGTAACTTTTTATGGCCCCTTCTCTTTCAACACTAAATAAAAGCCCCACATAGATAAAATAGCCATTATCTCTAATACATGATGGTTTGACTGCAGCAGTGTACATGCAAGGTGTGAACCTACAGAGGTCCTATATACCCCATACCCTATCGGTCAGACCTCTAAGTTTACAGATGAGCAACGTGGGGTGTGGAGAGCTAAAAATGACTTGTTATACACCTAATCAGAAGAAAGATGGCTGGTCTAGAGTCCAGGTAGAACACTAAGAAACATGAATTACGTATTTACATATTCTACATCAACTCCTATGAGGAATTAACCAACTACTAATAAATATCAGAATGTTATAAAAGCTTATTTATATAAAATTTCTCTTAACTATATCAGCATTTATGCAGGTATACATATTGGCACAGAGAAATAATAGTTTAAAAAATTTTAGTAATAAGTCAGAACCATTCTGAAATAAATTATACCTCATCAAGTGAGTCGCTAACCAGATGTGTCCTCCTTACTTTCATATTTAGAAATAACATATTCATATCAGGTCTTTGTCTTCGTGATACTTTATCCACCAAACTTTGCTAATTAAATAAGAAAGCAAACATTTTCACTTTTACTTAAAGTATAATTTCATTTAAAACACTTAAAACAGTCAAAAAAGCTTAATTCTTTTTTATGTGATCTCTCACATAAATAATTTCATAAATCAATTATATACATTTTAGCTTGTGAAACATCTTATTATTACTTTATTTTGGAACCCTGGTAGCCAGTAGGTACAAAAATCTTGCTCAATTTTATAGTGAGAAGGCTGAACTGCGATTTCCACAGGACTCAGACTTTTGATAGCAAAGTTTCCTGTGTAAAAAAGCATGTATTCCTAATGCTAAGCTCAGGTTTAAACTATTTTGGATACTTAGTTTATCCTAAAAGAACAGTGTATTTCTAGAAAGTAAAAAAGTTAATGTGTCTATAGGTTTAAAGATATCAACGTTCAGATCTTTAATTCTAATAGTTCTACATTGGAGAATTTTAAAGATTAGATATAAATTTATTCCATGAGATATTTATAAAAATATTATCAATAAAATCAAAGCTTAAAACTATCCTAAGTATATCTAATAAGTGGAATATAATGCAGCTACTAAAAATAAGTAGGAAAACTATGCAGACAGTTTAAGCAGGGATTAAAATTATGTATATAACACAACATTGCCTGTGTTGATTAAAGAGTACCAAAAGAAAATTTACCAAAATGTAAACATATATGCTGGGTGATACATATATAAAAGATTTGAGAATGCATTTTTCATGTTTCTCCAAAATATAAGCACCGAGTATATAAAAACCAACATATTAGAATGTATAAGAAATGTATGTATGTCATTTATTATACAAAATCAATATATATATTTATTTACCTAGATAATGATTATTAGACTAATTGTCTTTGGTGACAATGAAAATAAATTCTGTACAAATAAGGATCAATATTTTAGACATCTGAAGTATATTAATGTGCTATAACATAGTAAATATCTCATGCCCCAAATGGAGTTTGAGGTTTAAGATTTTGTAGATTACTATAATAGATGACAATTCATAGCCTCCCCCAGGCCTCCAATCTCTTGTGTGAAGACTCTTAGTAGATTTTTGTTTTTCTGGGTCCTAGCTTACTAAGGAAGTCTATATTCCTGGACAGTGTCTTGTGTAACAGATCTTTGTCCTATCCTTTCTTTCTCGTCTTCTGATCCTGTTCTTGACCCTATGTAGCTGTCACATGTTCAAGTAAATATCTTTACCTCTGGATGCTAATGAAGACAAGCTTAATGGTCTTTTCACTGGAAATGTGTACTTGCCATAAGAATGCTTCAAATGGAAGAGGCCATCAAAGGCAGAATTTTAGGCAGTCTTATGGAACTAATTTGTTTACTTAATTTTGCAATTTCAGACTATAGCATAAGCTGTGCCAAAAGAGTCACCAGTCATTAATTCAAGTGGCATGGGAGTTAGGAGGAACCTGTGAGAACTAACAATGCCTCTGAGTCTTCAGTCTACTCCTCCCTCTCATGGTCTGTGAAAGCCTATCTGGGCTCTCCTTTCCCATTGGAGAACTGCAGCACGGAATGGCATCTGATACATTAAGCATGAGTAGTAGCACACTGCTAGATACATCTGATACATTAAGCATGAGGAGTAGCACTGCTAGAGAAATCTGGATAAACTAGTGCTGTCTACTTCATTTAAACTGTAACAAACCACACAGCCACAGTAAAAGAAATTACTTTAAAAAAAGACACATGATACAGAAATTCGATGAAGTCAAATGTCAGGATGACTGGCTATGCAGATCAACTTTTCAGTAGCATGCGGTGTCACATATGCCCACTTAATCTCATTCTTTAGGAGCAGCATGGCTTTGGAATTCTCTTTGGAGCCAGAGGCAATAAAATTTCTTCTAATATTCCCATTCTCAATGCAAGCTGATTTTTGGAACTTCTCAAGCAACAAAACCTTTGTCTTTTTCTTTGACAGAAAACATTATACCCAGGAACTGAACTGCTGATCAATAAAATATTATTTTTATATTTTGAAATATCGTAATTTATACTTTGCTGTTTTAACTCTTGAAGAAGACTTGGGAATAATTTCTGTCTACTCTGTTTTTCTTTCCATTTTAAGCCGCCAAGCTTCTCTTTCATCTTTAACACTGTGCGTATTCTCATATGCACAGACACCTGGTATGTGCAAATGTGTAGGGGAGCAGTGTGAGCGCTCACTCTTGCGCTGTCCTCAACAGTGGTAGGCAGTGCAGAGGCCCAGGGAGAAACTTCACCTTGCTCTCCATTTTCCTAGTCTGTCCTACTGTCTGCATTTCCCATGTACTGAGAAACAATTATAAGACTTTTCACTTTCCTTAAGTGTATTTCTTAGTTTTATAGGATATATACTAGTGTTAATCACCTAATGTCTTGGTTGTTTCTGATTTTCATCAACTCCAGAATGTGCTATAGTGTGAATGATCAGTGTCTTGGTCTCATCTTGGTTACAACAAGCTCCTCAAATTTGGGTCTATGAGAGAGATTTCTGCTATATTTATAATATACTGGGAGGCTGACTAGATGTGGGGTGTTCTATCTCCCATATTGTGAACAGGGTTACCTTGTGGGAGTAATAACATGAATTATATTTTTAACATTTCCTGATTACACTAAAACAATTCACAAGACATTTAACTTATTTATTATTTATTATATTGATTACAGTCAGCATAAACATGTTTCATAGCTGGCTTACCCTTGCGATGCTTATCATCTGTTGTTCTGAGTCTCTTTGAATAATGATTTTTTTTGCAGTTATAGAAATAACGAATGGGTACTGACAGAAGGAAAACCTGCTTTATAAGCGAAAACAGAAAAAGCAAAATGGTGCATTTTTAGCAAAAGTACACTAAGGGAATCTAAGGTACCCTCCTTGCAATATAAAACATTACTTTTGTATGGTGTTTTACCATTCACAAAAGATTTTGTGTGCATGAGTTCATTTTCACAAACCTATGAAAAATGTATCATTCCTAGAAGTACAGTGTTTTAATTCTCTATAGGAAGCCACAACTAATTTTTTAAATATGTGCTAATCACTTACATTGTTCACACAAATCATTTCCATTTTCACAGACACCTATATTATCACCTGTGAAAAATGTGGCCAGCAGCAGGAGCAGGAAGCAAGTGTTGATGGTCCAGAAATAGGACAGAATATTTACACATTCAATGAATATACAATTTATTTTTCAAGGACTATTTCTGGTGTGTGAGCGTCAGAAATGAACAAACAGTGATAATTATAGCATATAAAAAGCAGTCATAAATTTAAAAGCAATATAATAAAAATGAGAAAACTGCAAAATATGAAAAGTACTACTTACAAAAATATAACATTATTATCAAAGGGCATGGGAATAACTTGTCTCCCAGATCAGAGCTACGTCTTACACTACATAGGAAAGGCACAAACTACTCAGTCATAAACATATGGGAAAGAGTGAACACGGCAGTAGTAATACTTTGAGGTTTAGACTCCCATTAGAAGTGGCTGCAGTGAAGGTGGGGTAGAGTTCAATGGAAGTAACTGCAACAACCCCATCAACTTTAGCTGTACTCTGAACACAGTAGGTGGTGGTCTTATGTCCACTAGTTGCAAAGAAGATATGAGAAAGAAGAGATAGTCCTATGTACTGAACATTACACAGACTTTACTCTGATTCAAAATTGATAATAAATACAAATTGCTCAGTACTAGTAACTAATGATGAGTTACTAAGTCAACTAAAGGTTTGAAATAAAAGAAAATGCAACAAACCTAAAAAGATATATGTTGGTTTCATTATATACTTTAAAACAGTGCTTCTCAACCTTTGCCATTTTGGTTTTATAAAAAATAAAACACATTAAAAACTACTATGTGTATGAAGTACCCAGGTAAACACCACACAGTCAATGGTGACTTGCCCTGAATTCCAGATCCCATTCCAGATTCTACTGACTTCCCAGGGCAGATGGGGCCACTGGAACACCTAGGTAGTGCACTGTCGGTATGTTCCAATGTGACTAAAAGGACTTCATATTAAAAACTTACAATGAAATAGTCAAATTATTAGTTGGTTTATGGTTACACTTATACTAAAACAGGAATGAGAGCATCTTTGCTCTCTACCAAAGAAACTCTACCAAAACATTATTCCTCAGACGACTGTTCATATGTACACTGAGATTTGAACAGAGGGCCATTATAAATTTTAGGTCAATTCTGGTAGAATTACTGGAAATTTTAAGGAATGCGTGTGTTTACGTGGGCTCTGTGGGTCTTCAATATGTATATTCACATCTTTCCATCTCCTGAATATTTCATGTTTGAGAAATAAACTATGTTTTGGATAGGCTTGATGTAATTCAAAGTAGAAATGTACACAAAAAGTATTGTGTATTCAAGAATTTGGCCAAGCATTTTTGAAAATCTGTTGCACTAAACTGTGAAGCTCCTTTCTCTGAAATATCAATTCTTTGTATAAATAATTCACAATCACTTTTTGTTGCAGACTGAGGGAGCGGCCATAAGTGTGTGATCAATGAACTGGACTAGGAACCGGTACACTGTGGCCTCTAAGATAAGATGGCTTATCACCAGTTTTTGTAAATAAAGTAATCTGGAACATTCACAGTTATTCATTTATATAGTATCTAAGGGTTTTCATGCTGAAATAACAATATGTATTATTTACAGAACTGAAAATATTTATCTTCTAGTCCTTTAGAGAAAAAAACACACTGCCCCTTGTGTGATGACAGCACACTGAATAGTAAGCTCCAAGGAACCTCATACATAGGGAAAAACTCATTGTTCTTGAAAAGATACTATTAATTAAAACGAAACTATATTAACATGTGCATAAACTGAAAATGTAGCAAAAGTTAAACCTCTCGATAGACAAAATCACATTTTAAAGCTACATATCTAAATGACATGTTTATATACATAGAAATTATATACATACTATTTATACAAACTTAAAGTCCAGTTATTACTTTAAATAGCATTTTGTTAGGTAAATAATTAGATGTGCTACTAATCATACCTGTGAGAATTCCCAAAGCTCTGCCAAGTATGATACTCTTCCATGAGATCAATGTGATCCAAGGTAGAATTATAGAAATCAGTGTAAGGAACAAGGGGTGGGTGAACCAAATTGTTGGCAGTATCTGTGAAGAGAAGTTCTCTTATAGTGTTCCTTTCCAATATGTGCATAATCTATTCTAATAAAAAACACATTAATATTTACTGGCTAGCCTTAACTTAAACTTCTGTTTTAAATAACTACAGTTCCAATGAAAAGGCATTCAAAACTGTTAAAAAATAGCTATTTCTTGCCTTAAAAAAGTGATAAGGATCATAAAAATATTTAGAGAAGGGGCAGATGGTCATCTACTCATCATTTCTCCATCACTGTTGTCTCTTGTAGAAGTCTTCAATAATTAGTGGGAATTCCTGTTTTCTCAGCAATGAATACTTAGTGAATCATATGCACCATAATGCAAGCAGAAACAAAGCTCTTCCCAACTTCGTAAAATATTCATAATTAAAAGTTTTATATTTTGTAAAATCCATAAAACAGAAAATGACTTTGTTTTCTTCAAAATAATGGTTTAAAAGTTAAAGCTATCTCTCAAGTACTTAGCGACCCTGAAGACAAGCCCCTCATACTCATCAAGAGAAAAGGAAGAGTGAGTGAATTATCAAAACCTACTAAGTAAAGCCAGAACTTTAGCAGCTGATGGAATCCACCAGGTACACTTTGTTAGAGGCGGGAATTCTTCAGGTTTTGCTGGAAACAGGCGTAAAGAAACAAATTGCAGCAATCTCTCTACCAGTTGCTTGAATTTCTTCTGGGATAATCTGGTAAAGATTTTGAAATAATTCTAATCAAAATTTTTCATTTCTTATTTTGTCTATATATTTGTTAGAGACCAAACTACATCCGATATGCATAGAATATAAACTATTCATTCTCACAGATTATATTTATTAAGTTGAAAACATTTCAAAAGATGTGAAATTCTACCAATACTATTTCTCAAATAAGAAATAAACACAAAAATTACTGCAGAATTATTAGTATAATTTTTAAGTCTTTCAGGATTTACCAGTTTTCATTATTCACAGATCCTGTTCTGGAAGACTAACCTGTATGCTAAGATTTGTTCCCTATGCCCCAGGTCAGCACTTGTGCTTTCATGACCACTTGTGGACATAAACAGTAGTGAGAACCTCGAGGCATCGGCATGTATGTATGAATGAGATTCAGTAGGGTAGTGCTTTAACCTTCGTTTCAGTTCTCATACAGTAACCAAGTATCTTTTCTATAGTCTGAGATCATGTTTTTCATATTTTGTGCCTTTTTTGATTATTCTGTTATTTTTTAAAATGGCCCTCCAGCCAGGCACTGGCGGTGTACACCTGTAATCTCTATAATTGGGAGACTGAGACAAGAGGACTGTGAGTTAGAGGCCCACTGGGATACAAGGTAAGTTCCAGGCTACCCTGTCTCAAAATCCAAAGATCGTACAATGTAATAATTAAGTGCTGGCTAGTCCCAATGAACAAGACGACTGTGATGTTATCCAATGAACAAGGAGGACGTGGCATGTTGTACTTACAAAGTGTGTGTGTGTTATAGCATTATTAGCATTGCATATGGTACAACCATCATGATCTCAACTTAACCAACTTACATGGAGTAAAGCATCAAGTACAAGCACTCATAAAGTGGATGCTTGGTGAGCTGACAGGACTGTCATCAGAGAGGCTTCTGGTAACCCACCCAAGCAAAGGCTCATTGACGTGTGCTAGACAGCATTGTTTGTGACTTCATAAATACAGTTAGTTTCTGAATACTACTACCAATAATAGTAATTATCACTAGTATAATCAATAGTAATAATTATTATTATAGTCATCATGAGGCCTGACAGTATTGAAATTTTATTTTGGAAATATTTTGCCCTTTTAGTTTTTTCCCATCATGGAGAAATGTCTACTAATGTAAATATAGACTCGATGGGAAGAAGTAATGTGCTTTTGTAATCTGGTATTTTTAAATAAGGAGAAAGTACCACATGTAGTAAGATGTGCTAACAGAGAGGAAATAAAAAGACACATAATAAAGCAAAAGTTGAGCAAATTCACTTGAAATGTATAAAAAACAGAAATGTGTTACATAAAAGCTGCAAGTGGTCAATATTTTCACAGGAACATGGTTACTTAGATTAAAAATATTTATGTATCTTTTATGTATTACTGAAGTATACATTTTATAACTGGCTTTTGAAGCATTTCAAAGTATAAACATCATTCCTAAAAATCTTCAAAACATTTAAATATTATAAAGGTTTACAATAGTTTATCATAAAATTAATAATATCACATTTAAAAGTGAGAGACTATGAAAGTTTTTGTTTACTTTTTAAGCCAGTGAACTAGGAAATGATGGTCAGCTTCCACTAAGGTAGCTATCTGTCGTAGCAAGTGAGCATAGATGACATATGTAGATGTGATATTAAATTGAGGATTCTGAAAAAGATATTAAAGATAACTGTGTTAAAATTGTGTTAACAAGGAAAAACACAAATCTTAATGAATTTTAAGCAGCAAATTCAGGAAGCTACATTTGAGTTTGTGTAGTTCTTTAAAAACAATCAACTTGTATTTAAGCAAAACTAGTTTCTGTTATAGGCTCTGGAGTCGTATATTAGCTGTGCACCATTAGGTATGGTTTTAAACTTTAATTCTCAATTTTCTAGGCTGTAAAATGGAAATAATATCTATCTCAGGAGTCATTTTGAGTTTTAAAAAGAAAACATATATAAAGCACCTTGTCCCATTCTCCATAAATGCTGTCAATCAATCATTCTTACTCAATTAAACAGCAAGAGAACATTGTGGGTTTTCTTGATTTAAAAAACAAAAGGAAAACCAGGTAAATGTACGTTGTAAAACTTTTGCACTGGGAAATAAGCTGGCTTCATTTGTCACAGAGAATAGTAAGCATGTGCTGTGACAACTTTCAAATGTTAAAGGACTGTGAGAATGCTCCTAAACTAAGTAAACCCCATATTAATCTTTCAAAGCTGAAGCTCTTTCGCAGTGTTTATTTCATAAATTTCCATCGAAGTTATATTATTAAAACTCAGGTGCCAGGTAGAGAGATGGTTCAGAGTGCCTGATGCCCTTCTAGAGGTCATGAGTTTGGTTCTGGCACTAAGAACTGTGTGCAGTGTTAGTCCTAGAGCATCTGACTTCAACCTTCATGAGTACTCCACACAAGTAGCTCACACACAGACACACAAATAAAAATTAAAAATAAATAAAAAATCAATCCGATTGTGATTTTAAAAAAAGAGAACCCTGTTTTTCAAAGCTGACTAATGAGGCAGGAGTGAACTTAGGGCGCTGACCACCTCATCCAGTAACAGCTCTGGGAAGAGTGATGTGAGCAGAACTTACAGCTGACTAACACATGCTTCTAAGAGCTGAGCTTTATGCTGTCAGCTTATAGCTTTTCTCTATCTGCACATTCCCTACACTGACACTTAATATTCTTAACTTCAAATAAGTTAATATACCTGAACAACAAATTATAAAGAATGGTATAATGTAGTGTGTTAACTAAGATAATATAATTTTTAAAAAAATTAAAGATTTGATTTTACTTAATACCTTAATATATTTTTGTATTTTTAAATCCATCTCTCTCTCACGAGAGAGCAAGTATCAGTTTGCTTTCTAACAAATAACTAACAACTTTTATGTTTCTATCAGAATTCTAATGAACATTACTAAAAAACAGAAGCCTAGTATATGGGGAAATTCTGTATCCTGTGCCAATTAGGTGAGAGGAAAGTGTCTGAGTGGAAAGGGAAGAATATCCAAACACTGTGGAAAGGAGGTATGAACTCACTTATAATTTAAATTCCTCATATAATTTAGCTTCTGAGTCTCTTTGGGTTACAATTAAATATTATCCTAAAGAGTATTAATACTATTGCAAGTTATAGTTATCTGATATAATTTAATTTGCACATGCAGATTGACATATGAATTCAATAACTCTAACTTACCTGTAACAGTATAAAATATGCTCTAAGATCATCTTTTGTTCGTGGACTGAAAAAGGGACAGACATGATTAATTACAGTTGAGTGGTTAATTTCATAGTATCTAATAAAACATGACTATTATATATGTGTTTTTAAGAACTGAGAAGCCAAAATAAATTTAAGTTTACATGCATTGCTTTTATTGAGATATAAATGTCTCTAGTGTGCTTGGAAAATAGTAGGCTGGTTCTGAGAATCACTTAAAGAGCAAGTTACTGAGGAAAGCTGTAGCATTTTAAGGTAAAAGCTAGACTATGGAGAATGGGATCCCTAATGGAGGAGTTAAGAGAAAGGACTGAAGGAGCTAAAGAGGTTTGCAACCCTGTAGGAAGAACAACAATATCAACCAACCAAACCCCCCCCCCCCCGAGCTCCCAGGGACTAAACCACCAGCCAAAGAGTACATGTGGAGGGACCCATGGCTCCAGTCACATATGTAACAGAGGATGGCCTTGTCAGGCATGGGGGGGGGGGAGGAGAAGCCCTTGGTCCTGTGAAGACTGGATGCCCCAGTGTAGGGGAATGCCAGGGCAGGGAGCTAGGAGTGGGTAGCACCCTTATGGAGGCAGGGTTGGGGGAATGGGATGGGAGTTTTCTGGAGGGGAAACCGGGAAAGGGGATAACATTTGAAATGTAAATAGGGGTTGGGGATTTGGCTCAGTGGTTCAGCGCTTGCCTAGGAAGCGCAAGGCCCTGGGTTCGGTCCCCAGAACCAAAAAAAAAAAAAAAAAAAAGAAATGTAAATAAAGGAAATATCCAATAAAAAAAAAGCCTAATAAATAATCAGTAATTTAAAAACACATTTTCTTTTAACATGGATTATTTTTACTTAATATTTATTTATGCATTAAAGAAAGAAAATGTGCTTCAGCTTATAGTCCACTCCTGAAGAGACAGAAATGTCTGTAACCCGGCAACAAGTAGGCCGACAGTAGATCCACACCTCTCCTGCTCCTCCAGATTCAATCCTCCAGTCTCATCACCCAGCTCTGAAGCAGAAAACCTGCTGTGGTCTCTTTTTCTTTCTGGTCCCACCTCCAAACTGATCACAATCTTTTCCTCCAACTCAACCCATTATCCAAGCCGCTAATACCAGCAGGCACACCCTGGGAAAACATCAGCTTAGCAGGCCATGGAAGCAGGTCCACAGAAAATTTCCTACTAGGCAGCAGACAGCAATCATACTCATTCAACAAAGACAAACCCAGTACAGCACCTAGACCAGTGGTGCTTGTTCTTAACCTGTGGGTCATGACTCCCCACAGGGGTAGCATATCATATCTTGCATATCAGATATTTATATTATGATTCATAACAGTAGCTAAGTTACAGTTATGAAGTAGCAACAAAAATAATGTTATGGTTGGGGTCACTACAACATGAGGGTTGTAGCATTAGGAAGGCCAAGGACCATTAGACCTACAATCATCCCAATTCCAGATACCTAGATACTAATATAAAAACACCATCAATAACAGCCAGGGCATTGTGTCTCTACTAGAGGCCTGCTATCCTACCACAGCAGGCCCTTTTATCATAGCTGAAATAGAAGAAAAAGACTTTAAAATCACCTGAATGAAGATAACAGAGATCCTTAGAGAGGAAATTAATAAATCCCTGAAGAAAATCTATAAAAACACAGAGTGGAAGGAAATGAATAAAACTGTTTAATATTTGAAAATAGAAACAGAATCAATAAAGAAAACCCAAATTGAGGGAGTTCTGGGAAGGAAAAAAATTTAGAAATCAAAACAGGAACTACAGAGGCAAGCTTCACCAACAGAATATAAGAGATGGAAGAAAGAAGCTCAGACACTGAAGCTACAATAGAAGAAATAAATACACCAGTTAAATCTAAAAAACTCCTGACACAAAACAACCAGGAAATCTGGGACACCATGAAAAGACCAAATCTAAGAAAAACAGGAATAAAGGAAGAAGAATCCCTACTCAAAGGCCCAGAAAATATTTTAAAAAAATGATAGAAGAAAAATTTCCTAGCCTAAAAGAGGAGATGCCTATAAAGGTACAAGAAGCATTCACAACATTAAATAGATTTGACTAGAAAATAAAGTCCTCTCAGCACTTAATAATCAAAACACTAACTGTACAGAACAAAGGGAGAGTATTAAAAGCTACAAAGAGAAAAGAACAAGTAACATATCAAGACAGACCTAATAGAATTATACCTGACTTCTCAATGGAGACTGTAAAAACTAGAAGGCCCTGGACAGATATGCTGCAGACTCCTAAGAAACCACAGATGTCAGCCCACAGTACTATACCCAGCAAGACTCTCAATCATTACAGATAGAGAAAATAAGATATTCCATGAAAAAACATGTAGGGAAGAAAATTCCCAACCTAAGAAGGAAAACTATAACCATGAACACATAGGAAATAAACAGTCCAGACAACCAAAATTAAAGGAGGTGGAACACATGCACGAACATACACACGCACACATGAACTCACATGCACATGCATGTACACACAATCACCACCACCACCACCAATAACAACAAAACAACAAAACAACAAAAATCAACATTCATTGGGCATCGATATCTCTCAACGTCAATGGTCGTAATTACCCAATCAAGAGACACAGACTAATAGAAAGGATGCCAAAACAGAACCCATCTTTTTGCTGCATTCAAGAAACACATTCCAACATCAAAGATAGAAATTATCTAAGGATAAAGGGTTAAAAAAAGATATTCTAAACAGACCTAAGAAAAACAAGTTAGTGTAGCTATTTTGATATCAAACAAAACAGACTTCAGATGAAAACTAATTAGAAGAGATAGGGAAGGACACTACATACTCATCCAAGGGAAAATCTACCAATATTATATTTCTATTATTAACATCTATGCCCAAAGCATACACCTTTGTAAAAGAAGCACTACTTAAATCACATATTTGACTCTCACACACTGACAGTGGGAGACTGCATTACACCATCTCATCGACAGACAAGTCATCTAGATAAAAAGTAAATATAGAAATGCTAGAGCTAATAGATGCTATAAACCAAATGGACCTAACATATTTACAGAACATTTCACCCAAACACAAAAGAATATACATTCTTCTCTGTACCCTATGGAATTTTCTCTAAAGTTGATCATATACTCAGACATAAAGCAAGTCTCAACAGGTTAAGAACACTGAAATAACTCACTCCATCCTATCAGGTCACCATGGATTAAGGCTGGTTATTGACAACAAAAGAGATAATAGAAAGCTTACAAACCGTGGAAACTAAACAGCTCTCTTCAGAATGAAAAATGTGTCAAGACAGAGATAAAGAAATTAAAGACTTTCTAGAATTGAATGGAAATAAATACACATCACACCCAAACTTAAGGGATACATGAAAATTGTTCTGAGAGGCAAGTTTATAGCAATAGTGCCTACATTAAAAAACTGGATTTACCTCATATAAGCAACTTAACACCTGAAATTACATCCAAAAGAAGTGTAATAAACTCAAGAAGTAAACTCAAGGCTGAAATCAATAAAATAGAATAAAAAAGAGTAATACAAAGAATCAATGAAACAGAGTTGGTCCTTTGAAAAAAATCAGTAAGACCAACAAACCCTTATCTAAATAACTAAAAGGGGGAGAGAGAATATCAAAATCAACAAAATCAGAAACAAAAAGGGTAAGAAGGTAACACCTGACACTGAGGAATTCAGACAATCCTATAAACACACTTTACAAGCTGAACTCTACCAAATTGGAAAAATCCAAAAGAAAGGTTTAATTTTCTTTATAGATACCATTTTTTTAAAAAGTTAAATTAAGATCAGATAAGCAATTTAAACAACTTATAACCCTTGGTGAAACAGAAACAATCATTAAAAGTCTACCAACCAAAAAAAAAAGCTTTGGACCAGATGGTTTTAGCATATAATTCTACCAGACTTTCAAAGAAGAGTTAATACCAATATTCCTCAAATATTCCCACAATATAGAAACAGGAAAAACACTGCCCAATTCATTATACAAGGCCATAATTTTTCTGATACCCAAAACCACACAAAGATCTAAGAAAGAAAGAAAATTATAGACCATTTCCCCTTATGAACATAGATGCAAAAATACCCAATAAATACTTGCAAACCAAATCCAAGAGTACATCAAAAACAACATCCACCGTGATCAAGCAGGTTTTATTCCAGAGCTTCAGGGATGATTCAATATATAAAAATCAGTAAATGTGGGTTGGGGATTTAGCTCAGTGGTAGAGTGCTTGCCTAGCAACTGCAAGGCCCTGGGTTCGGTCCCCAGCTCCGAAAAAAAAAAAAAAATCAGTAAATGTAATCTACCATATAAACAAACTGAAAGACAAAAACTACCGTATCATCTCATTACATGCAGAAAAGGCCTTTGAAAAGAATCCACTATTCCTTTATAATAAAAGTCCTGAAGACATTAGGGAAGCAAAGGGACATATCTCAACATAATAAAGACAGTTTAAAACAAGCCCATAGCCAATAGCAACTTAAATGAGGAGAAACTCAAAACAATTTCACTAAAATCAGGACTAAGAGTTCTAGTACTTGAAGTCTTAACTACTGCAATAAGACATCTGAAGGAGATGAAGGGGATATGAATTAGCAAGGAAGAAGGTGATATCATATGACAGCATACATGAGTAACCCTAAAAAACCCACTAGAAAAATCCTACAGCTAATAAACACCTTCAGCAAAGCAGCTGTACAGAAAATTTCTGTATTAAACCCAGTAGCCTTTCTATATACAAATGACAGCCTAATAAAGAATCAGAGAAACATCACCACAAAAATCCTTAAATAATATAAAATATCTTGGGGTAACTGTAACCAAGCAAGTGAAAGACCTAATGATAAAAAAGTCTAAGTCTTTGAAGAAAGAAACTGAAAAAGATACCAGAAAAGAGCAAAATCTCCCATGCTCATGGATTGTTAAGATTAACATAGTTAAATGGCCATCCTACCAAAATCAATCTGCAGATTCAATGCAATTCACATAAAAATTCCAATACAATTCTTCACAGATCTTGAAAGGACAATTCTCTATCTTATATGAAAATGCAAAGAAGACCAGTATAGCTAAAACAATCCTGAAGAATAAAAGGATTGTTGGAATCTCACTATTCCTGATCTCAAGTTATACTACAAAGCTATAGTAATTAAAAACTGCATTGAATTGACATAAAAACAGATGTTCATCAAAGGAATTGAATCAAGATTCAGACATAAACCTGCACACCTAGAGACACCTGATATTTGATAAAGAGGCCAGAAATACATATTGGTAAAAAGATAGCATCTTCATCAAATGGTGCTGGTCAAACCGAACAGTTGGATGTAGAAGAATGCAAATTGATACATTCTTCCCCCCCCCCCGGAGCTGGGGACCGAACCCAGGGCCTTGTGCTTGCTAGGCAAGCGCTCTACCACTGAGCTAAATCCCCAACCCAAATTGATACATTCTTAAAACCCTGCTCAACACTCAATTCCAAATGGATCAAAGACCTCAGCATAAAATCAGGTAAACAACCCAACAGAAGAGAAAGTGGAGAACAACTTTGATCTTACTAGCGTGAGAGAAGACTTGCTGAACAAAACACTGATAGTGCACTCATATCAACAATTAATAAACAGGGCCACATCAAACTCAGAAGCTTCTGCAAGGGAAAAGGTACTGTCATTTAGACAGTGGCAGCCTACAGAATAGGAAAAAGATTTTTACCAACTCTACATCTGACAGAGGACTAGGAAATAAAATATCAAAAAACTTGACACAAAAAACTAAATAACCCAAGTAAAAATGGGGTACAGATCTAAACAGACTTTTCAAATAGGGGAAACTCAAGTGGCTGAGAAATAGTTAAAGAAATTTCAACACCCTTAGCCATTAGGGAAACACAAATCAAAATGACTTTGAAGTTCCATGCTAACCTCTGAATGGCTAAGATCAACAACACAAGGGACAGCTCATGCTGAAGAGGAGGGCAGCAGGGAGAACACTCCTCCACTGCTGGTGGGATGCAAATGTGTACAGCTACTATAGAAAGCACTGTGGCAGTTCCTCAGAAAGACCCATCTACCTCCAGATCCGGTGCAGTGGGAATTTTGGTTTCTTTAAAAACATAGAAATATTATGGGAAGTGGTTCTGTTTAATCCCAGGTGTGCGATACGGAGATGCTTCTGACTGTCCACAGCAGCAAACTATGAAGTGCCTCATGCCCTGGCAGGGGCGGACTTTGTCAGCTGCAGACAGTTTCTGCAAGTGTATGGTGTTAAGAATTCTGGGAACTCTTGAGAGGATATAAAAAAAAGCGGCTGCTTCTCTTCTTCCTCTTCCTGCTGCTGCTGAAGATCAAACCTGCCCCAAGGAACGCAATGCCCCTAGTCAGCAGGAAGTAGTCTAATAATACTGATGCTCCCTTCCCCTCTAACCTTCTTTCTCTCCTACCTAGTATTGAGGGCTGGGAGTTGGAAGGGTAAAGAAGGGTGGTAGAAAAAAAGAATCCAAAAAAGTAGCCAAAGGTCTGGTTTCAATCCAGCTATACCACTCTTGGGCATATACCCAAAGGATAACTGATCCTATCATAGGAACACTTGCTCAATAGCACTTGGGTGGCCAAGAACCAGAGACTAGATAGTCCAGAGACTTAGGATAAAACCAAATGCTCTTTGTCTTAAAAAAAAAAAAAAAGTAACAATGAGTCCTAATGCTATTCTGCTATATTCATAGACTGTTGCCTTATCCAGCCATCACCACAGAGGCTTCCTCCTGCAGCAGATGGGAACAAATACAGACTCACAGCCAGACATTATACGGAGACCTTGGAATACACAGCTCTAAATGAGGTATCTCTCTCAATCAAATCCCTCCCTCAGAGCTCAGGGAACTCCATGGAAGAGGAGGCAGATGGAATAGGGGAGAGAGAGCAGACAAAGGACACCAGGAGAACAAAGCCCTCTAAATGAACTGAGCAAAGCTCACATGAACTTTAGAGACTGAAGCAGCAATCACAGGGCCTACATGGGTCCTCTGGACACCAGTCCCCTGCATATGTGTGTGTGTGTGTGTGTGTGTGTGTGTGTGTACACACACACACTATATATATATATATATATATATATATACTACAGCTTTCAGTTTATGGGACTCGTGAATGTGTAAACGTGTGAGTCTCTGATTCTGTGCCCTTCTCTTTGGGCTCTTTATTTTTTTGAATTGTCCAAATTATTTTATTCTGTTGGTATCTCCTAGAAGCCTATTCTTTGCTCATGAGAGACAGAAAGGGAATGGATCTGGGAGGAGTTGAGGGAGGAGAAACTGTTTTCAGAGTATATTGTATGAGAAAAGAGTCTATGGTTAATGAAATGGGGAGAATGTCTATAAACCAACTCACATCCGGATGCTAATTAAAAGAATTTTACTTGGGTCATCCTGAAATATCTTGACTTTAACATTATCAGTTTTGTCCAGGAGAGTTTTAGTCCCAAATCTGACCAGCATTTCTCACTTGTTCAAAGTTTATAGTATACTGTCACAGATACATAGAAGTAACTTTCTAATTTAAAAATGATTCCTGAACACGAAATCATGAAATTCAAGATCTTTCACTGGATCCCAGATTAAAGGCAAAACTCAGACATTAGAGCTTTTGGGGATATTAAACTCTGCTGAATTTTCTCTCTGCTCAAGACTTAGATTTTCACCTATTACTTTAAGTCTTTTTCCATTTCATTTAGGATTTTATCAAACTAGCAGTATCATTCATGTTTACATGAATTGTTAGGCACAAGCAACAAAAAGTATGCATGGGCTTGACATCTTGATGTTTTTGATGAGGTTTTTGTTGTCATGCTCAGGAAGTAGCCAAGGTCCAGTTTGGTTTCAACTCCTTCTGGCCTGAGGTGATTACCTGAGGTAACAAAAGCTATTTTCTGGAAAAAAAAATGTATAGGCTACAAAGAAGCCCAAGATTATGGACTAATACTCAACTTATATCTGCATAGCACATATATCTGTACACAAAAATTCTTAACACATAATTTTAAAAGTCATAGATTTCCTTTTGCATATTCGCAGATCCAAGAAATCCAAACCTCAGGACACTAAATAGCTTTGTTTCCAGTATTCTATAATCCCTTTCTGATCCATGTCTTATTAAAACTCATATAAGATACTTCCTAAGATTAAAACAGACATAAAGAAACATGAGATATGTATCTAAGTCATCTATACAGATTAAATATCAGTTACAATTACCCTTTCCATTCTTGTAACAAGCTGTTAATGATTCCCTTCAATACTGACTTCTGAATATCTTGAGGCTAGAGGCAAAAGAAAATAATAAGATATAATAATTATTAGGATATTTTGTGATTTTTACATTATTTTTACTTGCAGATCTGTTTGAATAATGACGAGCAGACTTAGTGACTGGAGAATAACCCTCAGAGCAGTGTCCATTTCACACCTGAGAACTCCAGGGAGCACCAGTTATGTAGACTACAATGAGATTGCTCTCTGGGATGTGCAGTATATAGTTTGCAGAAATATACAACGTGATCTTTTGATTACTAGCAACAATTTTATGAAACTGAAAAAAAATTCACTTTTCTTTCCTTGAGAGGACAAAAATCACAAGTCCAACAGTGTTGTATTTACTAATTTAAAATGTTTGGCATACATCTACACAATGGAGTACTATTCAGCTATTAAAAACAATGACTTCATGAAATTCATAGGCAAATGGATGGAACTAGAAAACACCATCCTGAGTGAGGTAACCCAATCACAAAAACACACACGGTATGCACTCACAGATAAGTGGATATAGCCCAAAAGCTCAGATTACCTAAGCTACAATCCACAGACCTCATGAAGCTCAAGAAGATGGATGACCAAAGTGCGAATGGTTCAATCCTTCTTAAAAGGGGGAGCAAAAATATTCACAGGAGGAGATATGGAGACAAAGTTTGGAGCAGAGATAGAAGGAATGGCCATTCAGAACCTGGGGATGCAGTTCATATACATATAGCAACCAATCCCAGACAATATTGCTGATTCCAAGAAGTGCATGCTGACAGGAGCCTGATATAGCTGTCTCCTGACAGCCAGAGCATGACAAATACAGAGGCAAATGTGAGCAGCAAACCATCGAACTGAGAACGGGATCCCCATTGGAGGAATCAGAGAAAGGACTGAAAGAGCTGAAGGAGCTTGAAACCCCATATGAACAATACCAACCAACCAGAGCTCCCAGGGAGTAAACCACTACCCAAAGACTATACATGGACTGACCCATGGCTCCAGCTGCATATGTAGCAGAGGATGGCCTTGTTGGGTACCAATGGGAGAAGCCCTCAGTCCTGCCATGGTTGGACCCCGCCAGTGTAGGGGAATGTCAGGGTGGGGAGGCAGGAAGGGGTGGGTGGTTGGAGAAGGGGTATACTCTCATAAAAGAAGGGGAGAGGGGGTAGGATAGAGGATTTATGAATCAGGAAAGGGAATAACATTTGAAATGCAAATAAAAATATCTAATAAAAATATTTGGCATACATTTTGGCTATGTACACCTTGATTCAAGTTATAGTTTTCAGTATGTAAACCAGGCTAGCCTGGACCTTTTGATTTTCCTCAGTTTCTTAATTGCTGGCATTACAAATTGAACAATTATACCTGAACATTTGGGATGAATTTAATTCCAACAAGTTAGTCCTGTTGATTCAGCAAGTGCTACTAAGCTATGTTCTACTAAAATTACTTTTTTCTTTTATTTTAAGATGATACTGTAATTACCTCATCCCCCTTTCCCTTTCTTTCCTTCAAACCCTCCTATGTAGCCTTTTTGCTCTTTCAAATTCATGGTGTCATTTTATTAATTATTATGTGTGTATAGGTAATATGGCACACACATACAGTCTGTATAATGCTATTATGTGTATTTATGTTCTCAGGGAAGAATAACTAAATAAAAGAAAAACTGTTTTATCCTAATGCTCCAAACAAAGTCATAAGAAAGGAAAGTATAGACCAATGGTTCTCAACCAATGGGTCACGACTCCTTTGGCAAACCTCTATCTGTAAAAATATTTCCACTGTAATTCATAATAGTAGCAAAATTATAGTTATGAAGTCACAACAAAAATAATTTTATGGCTGGGGTTCACCACAACGTGAGGAACTGTATTGTAGAGTCTCGGCATTAGGAAGATGAGAACCACTAGGATGGTTGATGTGAAACAGTCAACAAAATATTAGCAAAGTGAACAAAAAACATGAAAAGAATCATACACTGTGGCCATGCAGGATTTAGTCCAACCTTACAAGGTTTATTTGACCTTTGGAAATACATGAATATAATTAATCACATTAACAAACTCAATTCTTGATCTCTGCATAAGACCTACTGTCTCTGAGCCTATGTCACTTCCCGTGACTGACTCAGAACTAAACTTTGGAGAATCATTCAAGTCACGTTCCCTGAGTAAGTAAAATAGGTTGGAGTCAGTGAGAGGGGAGTGGGATGAGGACCTGTCAGAGGGAGGACCAGGAGGGGGTTAACAACTGGACTGTAAAAAGGATTAAAGAATAGTAATAAAAAGTTTAAAAAAAGAAAGTCTTTCTAAATTCACATTAGATACAGAGGTATTTTCTGTTGAATTCTCAGATAATTAAAAAAAAGAATAATCTAGTGATTTGAAAATCCTATTATAAAATTATATTGAATGTTTAGTGTAATTATGTTACAAAGTGGCTGCATCTGACATAGAGGAGCTGGAGAGATGGCTCAGAGGTCAAGAACACTTGCTAATCTTCCAGAAGACCTAAAATCGGTTCCCAGCACCCACAGACCTATAGACCACACTCCAGTCCATAAGCAGGGATCAGGTGCCCTCTGCTGGCCTCTGTGGGCACCCTTATACACACACACACACACACATTCATTCACACAAACACACAGACTGAAAATTAAAATCAATCTTTTTAAAAAATAAGAGTTGTGCAATAGAAACACAAAATTATCCTACTGAAATATGTCCATAAACAATACTTACAGTATTAAGTAAGGCATCAAATACTGCATTCACCAAATTGGCATTAATCCCAGCGTCCTCAATAGTATTAAATGAGGCTGTGGCATCTTTCTGCAAATTCAATTAAAGAATTAAATATGTTTAATATTTCATGGATTATTCTTAATAATATCTGAATTATACTTTTTTATAATCTCAACTAATCTTATTGTTTGATGATCAAAAAAGAATCATTGAGGTGATTAATTATTGAAGATAAAATTAATGCTTTGGTTTTAATAATTTTTTAAAATTGAAAGAAAAATAATAGTGAAATAAATAAAATACTTAGTAAATCACAAATATTTTGATACATATAATTTAAAAATACATCCATTGTTTAAGTCAATACTGACTATAAAATAGTCTTTTTAAATTTAAAATTGTCAGTGAATGAAAAGTACCTTTTATATACTATTTATTACCTTAAATGCAGCATTTAATTCTGTGAAAGAATCAAATGCAGTTATATAAAAAGCATGTACTGTTTTCCAATTTCCTGTGGCCTCAGCTTTTTCTAAATCTTCCCTATAAAACAAACAAAATTATATATTAATTATAAGTTGAGAGAAATATCATTCAGCTAAACAGCATTTCTTTAAAAAAATAATATTATGCTAAATATATAATTTTAAGGCTGAAAACAACATAAATCAGTTGTAGTTGATATAAACAGTATATAAATGTGTAGTTCTTCATTATATTAAAATAGTAAATCACAGTTCCCTAAGAGTCTTGCTCTGTAGCCCATGTTGGCCTCAAACCTGGAGTGTTCTTTTTGCCTTACACTCCTGAGTGCTAGAATTACTGGTGTGTACTATCATGTCCAGCTAAAAACCATCGCCTTGAGATGTGCCCTTTCTCACTCTTTCCTTTTCCTCCACAGCCCATCTTCTGGAGCGTTCGTACTTTAACTCTCTCCTTTTGCATTCCCATGTAAGTACTTCAAATTATGGATTTTCTGAATGGTGACACAGCTTTTAGAGAATGGTTACATAGTAGATGAATTTGTGTTGTGTGTGTGTGTGTGTGTGTGTGTGTGTGTGTGTGTGTTAATGGTAAAATTAATTATTGTCACCATTTTGAGACAATTCTGACTCATTCACTGGTGTTTGCTGTCTTTTGCTACAACATATCCACTATCCATTATTCACACATTTATTTACATCTTCAACTTGAGATATCTTGTCCTTGGTAAGAATCTACAAGTTCAGCTAATTTTTCAGAGAAAGACATTAAGCTATGCAAAACACTGATATGCAGGTAACTGTCAGTCTACATAGAAGAGTGAGTCAGAACTTACTCAAAGTCTTTCACAGTTTTGGGCTGGCTAGGAAGAATAGGTTCTGGAAGGGGTGGGACCTTCACTTCAGATGATAATGAATCCATAGACATGCGCTGTTTTTGTCTAACGTCAAGACAAATTGGTGGTAGGTCTCTCACTGTGAAGTGTAAGAGAACATTCCACGTAATGAATCAAAGCTTTTTCAAATTAGCAAATACCAGGGTAATTTAACATAAACAGAAAACAAAGCATTTTATAATGCATTCACTTTGGGACTATGTAACAAAGCTCCCATCCCACTGAAAGGCAATTTCCAGCTACTTCATTTCTAACAGCTATTAGACTGTGCTTTCCATAAACTCAGAACCTTTAACAGCTATTTAACTATACCTTATATAAAGTTAGAGTTGACTACCATTGATCTCCATTCCTCCCCAAAGCCCTTCATAGATGAAATGTATAGTTCTTTCACTCTCTTTCCTTTTTAAAGTGTCTTTCAAGGAATATTTCAGTGAAACAACATTATTAACACTTACTAACTTTTCAGAAATAGGCGAATCACTTACATGCTTTCTTATCGGTGTCCACAATAAGTAAGATTCTATTTGCGTCTCTACCCTTACTTTTGAGTTTTGGACTGGCCCATATTTGTTTTCCATTTTCTTGAAGTAATTACATGTATTTAAGATCTTACTTTCTTATTGTGGACATGCATTTCTCGTGTGTTTCATGGTCTTCCTGGCTGTTCCTTTGTTCCTTATTATAATAAAAATTTGTAATTGAAAATTACAAACTTTGACCATGATCCTTTAATGCTGCTTATTTTTACTTGAACATAGTAATTTTGAGCTCTCAGAACTAAGTGCACCTCTGTCCTTGGCTATTTCTGTGTAGAATCCAAACAAAGAGACCTCTGTGACCCTTGTACCCCCTTCCTTCTACTTGTACTCAGCTGTTAGTTTTCTTCAATCCCTATGCTACTCAATTTGGTTGTAAGCTCAGTATGGGGTACCCTGGGATAAGAAGGGGTTGTCAGTTATCTTGGAGAATTCTGAGGGATCTCATTGCTTCCTCATCATGGGACCCCATCCTGGGATGTCCTCTACTTGCTCTTGATAAAATCCCTTCAGCTTCAGCTTTTGTTCTAGAACCTGCCTTCTGCACTTAATGAGTATCTATTACTTATTTTGAAATTCTCTTATGCCAGGGTCCACCAACAGCTTTGCTCAGTTCTCCTGGTACCACCTACCCAGCAGCTCACACCAGGGAGAACTTATATTTTGGGTTATTTATTCTGTTTATTTTAAAAGGTTTAAGTGGCCATTTTATCAGTTAACTTTATTGTAAATTATGTTCATGATTTTAAACATTGATACATAGTTAACGTAAGTTTTTACATAGTGATTTAAGGAGATTGAAAAACTGCTTGTTTCTGCTGTTATACTCATAGTCACAGAATCTAGCACTAATCCTTTTTTATTTTAGAAAATGGAAAAATTCTCTGGCAAGTCCATTAGCTAATTTTACCTTTTTTTTTTTTTTTTTTTTTTTTTTACTGTAGTACTTTTGTATTTTTATAGTTGGGGAACTTGCAATCTAAATCTCTTTTATTGTGTTTTTCTTCACTGAAGCATATATAAACACTAAGAACAATGTTCAGTAAACAGAAAATGATCATCAGAGTACTGATATCATCAATGGATTAACTGACTGGTAAGTAAGAGCTGAATGGGAAATTAGAAGGTGGGGCCTAACTAAGAGCAATTAGGTTACTGTTTTAGTCAGAGCTCTTTTGCTGTGAAGAAACACCATGACCATAGCAACTCTATAAAGGAAAACATTTAATTGGGGCTTGCTTAGTTTCAGAGGCTTTGTCCATTGTCAATGATGGGAAGCATGGTTGCGTGCAGGCCAGGCATACATAGTGCTGTTAGTTCTACATTCAGGTTTGAGGGCAGTAGGAAGACACAAGTCACTGGTCCTGGCTAGAGCTTTTGAAAACCTCAAAGTCCACCTCCATTGACATACTTCATCCAACAATGCCATTCCTCCTAATCCTTTCAAATAGTGCCACTCCCTGGTATCCAGACATTCAAATTAATGAGCCTCTGAGGGCCATTCTTATTCAAAGCACCAGGAACTTACTTACTGGAAGTGTGCCTTTTTTTTTTTTTTTTTTTTTTTTTTTCCAGAGCTGGGGACCGAACCCAGGGCCTTGTGCTTGCTAGGCAAGCGCTCTACCACTGAGCTAAATCCCCAACCCCTGGAAGTGTGCCTTTGAAGGGTTTGTCTGATCACAGTCTCTCTCACCTTCCAGCTGCCAGAAGGTGAGCAACTCTACTTACTTCTCTGCATTTGTCCCATGTGAAACAGTGACTCAAAATGAATCCTCCCTCCCTTTAAGTTCTTTTTCTCAGGTATTTTGTCCCAGTTATAAGGAAACTAGCTAACACAGTCTATTTTAAAATAAACTGTCTCTATTAGAAGATAGTACAATTTTCAATTTTTCATATGCCCCTTCTTATCCCAGGGTACCCCCTACTGAGCTTACAACCAAATTGAGTAGCATAGGGATTGAAGAAAACTAACAGCTGAGTACAAGTAGAAGGAAGGGGGTACAAGGGTCACAGAGGTCTCTTTGTTTGGATTCTACACAGAAATAGCCAAGGACAGAGGTACACTTAGTTCTGAGAGCTCAAAATTACTATGTTCAAGTAAAAATAAGCAGCATTAAAGGATCATGGTCAAATTTTGTAATTTTTAATTACAAATTTTTATTATAATAAGGAACGAAGGAACAGCCAGGAAGATCATGAAACACACAAGAAATGCATGTCCACAATAAGAAAGTATGGCTTTCGGGGCTGGGGCTCAGTGGTAGAGCGCTTGCCTAGGAAGCGCAAGGCCCTGGGTTCGGTCCCCAGCTCCGGAAAAAAAAGAACCAAAAAAAAAGAAAGTATGGCTTTCACACTTATTAGGCAAACTTGAAACACTGATGGCTGAGCCCTCCTTAGAGTCTGGGGTGAAGCAGGTAGGGGTAAGACATAAGAAATTCATTTATAACAAGCTCCCAGGTGATGCTGATGTTGCTTGTCCTGGGATGTACTCAGTGATGTGAGGTGAGAAGGTAGTGATGCTGAAAACATGCAATATAGAATTTCTTCATTTCTATAATTATTTTATATCTTATTAACTATGCAAATATTAAAGATCAAGCAGTTTGTACTATAAACAAAGATTTGATAAAGCTTAATTTATTATCAAATAAAATTAAACATTTCCAAAATGATTTATGTTTAAACATTTTTTTATTACTAGTGAGGAACACTTTAGCAGAAAAGAACTTAACTCCAGTCTTGTTAAAATGATCTTCTGTTACTCTTCCACCTTTCCTCATTCTTCACTAGGCTTACCCTTTCCTATCCCTTCCCACACACTTTTCCCAATCTGGCTATAAACACCCTCTATTAAACACAAACAGATTCATTCAAATATAAATCAGCTTATTCATAAACTAAGCCTATATGGGTGTACATTTTTATACCCACTCACTTTTATTAATACCATGCTGGGGTAGAACAGTGAAATCGAGTTAGTAAGAGAACTTGTTTGGCAGAGCCTGAGAGCGGGAGAGTCTTATATAAGAGAAACAGGAACGCTGAGGCTGGGAGGAATGTCCAGTGAAGTAGCGCCAGAGGCTGACAGCAGGTTTTATTTTTAGTTCCAAAGGTAACTTGCAGAATGTTAACATGCATGTTAATGAAATTCAAGTCTGAAAGAAGAGCAGAATCCTTTGCTCATATCAGTGAATGGAAGCCAAATTACAGGATGTGACATTCAGCTATTAAGGGAAGAAAAATAACAGCTCACAGCTGCTCTTATGTCCCTAAATATCAAAGCATTGTTTCTAGAGAATGGTTTTTTTGCCTTTTTTCACAGATGGCTTTTATTAAAGTTCAACTCAAATGAGAAAACCAATAACTATGGTGATTAATTAAACCTCATATCAATATCATAAATAAAACAGGAAAATCTTCATTCTGACATATGTAACTGCAATATATGAGGATATTGTAATACAGTAAAAAAAAGCAAAAATACACTTGTGAAAACGTGTCATTTAGGTTTCATTCAGTCAATGTGTGGAACTCTGTGCTAAATTGATAAGCAGTAAAAATTTTCCTTCCTTTTAATAAAGTGCTGCCTATTTTGGTTGCTTAGAAACATTAAGCAAAACACTTGAAGCCAATATAAGAAGAATACAACCACGACGAGGGCTGGTGGTATAGTAAAATGTGTGTAGATTAGAATACAGTTATGTATAAGGGTGTGAGATTATTTTGCCATCTAACTATTTACAGATTGACTTTGATTAAATACAGAATATGTAGCTTTCTACAACTACAATAATCAAAATGAAAACTGACATTTTGGTTGATTACATAAAGACAGTTCCTGCATAACCATCAAATATAGTAACAATAACTCAGATATAAACAAAAGTATCTATGTGGATTGTTCAAGAGAAGGAACCTAGATCTATGTGCTGCTGACAAGGAAGTAGGGGCAGACAGAGTTGTTGCTTTTAATACACAACTGCAAAACATCATACCCTAAAGTTTCATAAATAATGGAAAAGTCCCAGCCTTGAAAATCAGGGACTTAATCTATTGCTTGCTGAGCTACTCTGTTAACCTTAGTCACTGAGGCTCTTGGAACTGAGCTCTGATATAAAATGATTGAAATGGTCAGTCACTTGGGGGTGTAACTGAATAGATTGCTTGAGTGGGAGTAGCTTACCCTTTGTGTGTTTAAGCTATCAGCTCTTTAGGAAATTTTATATTGTAAATATCTGTTTACTGCTCTAGTTGGCAGTCTGAACCTGGGATAATGGGGCCTAAAAATGAGAAGAACTAAAATTTCATGTGATAGGCAACTTTATACAGAACATTAGACAATTATGCTCTGAGGGTTAAGGAGAGTCACCCAAGTAAAGTATCCAATCACAGAGACAGGCAAAAATGTTTTTTTCGTAGAGGCTGTGGTGGTCCAAATGAAAAAGGCCCTCATAGACCCATAGGGAATGGAACTATTAGGAGGTATGGCCTCATTGAACTACGTATGGCCTTGTTTGAGGAAGTGTATAATTGGGAGTAGGCACTGAGGTTTCAGATGCCAAGCCCGGTGTCTCACTCTCTTCTTGCTGCCTGCTGATCCAGATGTAGAACTCTCAGCTACTTCACTAATGCCATGACTGCTTGCCTACCCACCACACTTTCTGCCATAAGGATAATGAACTAAACCTCTGAACTGTAATCCAACTCCAATTAAATGCTGTTCTTTGTAAGAGTTGCCATGTCATGGGGTCTCTTCATAGCAATAGAAACCCTAATTAGGACAGGCATCTGAGTAACAACAGCTGAAGTAAACTCACTCCTATCTGCTACAACTGGGAGGAGCACGGAAAATATATTCTAAGAATAGTTCTGTGTTTTGAAGAAACTGAGGTTGCAAGACTCTTGTCTTATTTTCTGTTCCAACAACTATTCAAAAACAAAGTAGATAGGACTTATAAACAATCAAATATAAAAATATCTCTCATCAGTGTGATTAATATTGTGATCTGTTATAGAGAAGCTGAAGGAGCAAAGGAAAGTAAAATGTGCATGTTATCTAAAAGCCTCCTTTCAGGTATGGGTCCTGCTCTACAGCATGAGCTAAGGACAGTTTTGGAAGAATCAAAAGCCCAATCTTCTTTTCCTGGATCTATATAGTATATCCACATATATGGTAGTTTTAAAATATGCCCACAGGTTCTTTGATATTTCTTCAATCAAAAGAAGGAGTCTAGTTGCCATCCTTTTGAATATGAGCCAGTCTTAATGAATCCCTGATGATAAAATGTAGTCCAAGTCAAGACTTGACTATAAAATCTATGCAAGTTTTGTTTGGCTTTCTCTTTACGGATATTCAGTCTTACAATTCAGTCATTATGCTATAGGGAAGTTAGGAAGCCACAGAAAAATGCCACAGGTAGGTGCCTAGTCCCAGTCCCATCTACAGTCACAGGAATGCTCAGCAAGCCCTCAGAGGTCACTCTAGATCCTTATTTTTCAAGTTGTCTCAGATGATGCTAAAGAGAAAAAAAGATTCCCTTCCAATAATTACTAAAATTTGATGTGGTTTTTATAATGTGAATAAATAATGGAAAATGTGACATTAGGAAAATCAAATCATCTCTTAGAATTTCATGTCTCATCTTTTAAACAAATAAAATGGCTGAAGGGATGACTCGGCAGTTGAAGAGAACTTGCTGCTTTTGCAGAAGACTTGGGTTAGGTTCCCAACAACCACATCTGACAATCATAAGTTCCTGGGATATTTCAAGGGATATGATGCTCTCTTCTGGCCTCTGGGAGCTTGCATGCATGTGGTACATTTATATGTATATACATATTTACAGACATTTGGGTATACATAAACAATAAATAAATCTTTCTTTTAAAGAAAAATAAAAGAACAAATGGAGGCTTTTGAAGATAAATGGTCAGTTGAGAAGACTTTTAATTCCTCTCAAATTCTGTTAAAACTACAACAAAAAGTTCTCTTATTTTCTTTTTTTTTTTTTTGTTTTTTCTTTATTAACTTGAGTATTTTTTATTTACATTTCGAATATTTTTCCCTTTCACGGTTTCCGGGCAAATATCCCCCTAACCCCTCCCCCTCCCCTTCTTTATGGGTGTTCCCCTCCCCATCCTCCCCCCATTACCCCCCTCTCCCCAACAATCTTGTTCCCTGGGGGTTTAGTCTTAGCAGGACCAAGGGCTTCCTCTTCCACTGGTGCTCTTACTAGGCTGTTCATTGCTACCTGTGAGGTTAGAGTCCAGGGTCAGCCCATGTATAGTCTTTGGGTAGTGGCTTAGTCCCTGGAAGCTCTGGTTGGTTGGCACTGTTGTTCACATGGGGTCTTGAGCCCCTTCAAGCTCTTCCAGTCCTTTCTCTGATTCTCAGTTCAGTTGTTTGCTGCTGGCATTCACCTATGTATTTGCTGTATTCTGGCTGTCTCTCAGGAGAGATCTACATCCGGTTACTGTCAGCCTGCATTTCTTTGCTTCATCCATCTTGTCTAATTGGGTGGCTGTATATGTATGGGCCACATGTGGGGCAGGCTCTGAATGGGTGTTCCTTCAGTCTCTGTTTTAATCTTTGCCTCCCTATTCCCTGCCAAGGCTATTCTTGTTCCCCTTTTAAAGAAGGAGTGAAGCATTCGCATTTTGATCATCTGTCTTGAGTTTCATGTGTTTTGTGCATCTAGGGTAATTCAAGCATTTGAGCTAATAGCCACTTATCAATGAGTGCATACCATGTGTGTTTTTTTTTGTTTTTTTGTGATTGGGTTACCTCACTCAGGATATTTTCCAGTTCCCTCCATTTGTCTATGAATTTCATAAAGTTTGTTTTTGATAGCTGAGTAATATTCCATTGTGTAGATGTACCACATTTTCTGTATCCATTCCTCTGTTGAAGGGCATCTGGGTTCTTTCCAGCTTCTGGCTATTATAAATAAGGCTGCGATGAACATAGTGGAGCACATGTCTTTTTAATATGTTGGGGCATCTTTTGGGTATATGCCCAAGAGAGGTATAGCTGGATCCTCAGGTAGTTCAATTCCAATTTTCTGAGGAACCTCCAGACTGATTTCCAGAATGGTTGTACAAGTTTGCAATCCCACCAACAATGGGGGAGTGTTCCTCTTTCTCCACATCCTCACCAGCATTTGCTGTCACCTGAGTTTTTGATCTTAGCCATTCTCACTGGTGTGAGGTGAAATCTCAGGGTTGTTTTTTGATTTGATGATTTCCCTGATGACTAAAGATGTTGAACACTGCTCCCTTCCTATCCCCAATACCCGCCCGATGTTGACATTTAGGTGTTTCTCAGCCATTCGCATTCCTCAGCTGTGAATTCTTTGTTTAGCTCTGAACCCCATTTTTAATAGGGTTATTTTGTCTCCCTGCAGTCTAACTTCTTGAGTTCTTTGTATATTTTGGATATAAGACCTCTATCACTTATAGGATTGGTAAAGATATTTTCCCAATCTGTTGGTTGCCGTTTTGTCCTAACCACAGTGTCCTTTGCCTTACAGAAGCTTTGCAGTTTTATGAGATCCCATTTGTTGATTCTTGATCGTAGAGCATAAGCCATTGGTGTTTTGTTCAGGAAAATTTCTCCAGTGCCTATGTGTTCGAGATGCTTCCCCACTTTTTCTTCTACTAGTTTGAGTGTATGTGGTTTGATGTGGAGTCCTTGATCCACTTGGACTTAAGCTTTGTACAGGGTGATAAGCATGGATCGATCTGCATTCTTCTACATGTTGACCTCCAGTTAAACCAGCACCATTTGCTGAAAATGCTATCTTTTTTCCATTGGATGGTTTTGGCTCCTTTGTCAAAAATCAAGTGCCCATAGGTGTGTGGGTTCATTTCTGGGTCTTCAATTCTATTCCACTGGTCTATCTGTCTGTCTCTGTACCAATACCATGCAGTTTCTATCACTATTGCTCTGTAATACTGCTTGAGTTCAGGGATAGTGATTCCCCCTGAAGTCCTTTTATTGTTGAGGATAGTTTTAGCTATCCTGGGTTTTTTGTTATTCCAGATGAATTTGGAAATTGTTCTGTCTAACTCTTTGAAGAATTGGATTGGTATTTTGATGGGGATTGCATTGAATCTGTAGATCGCTTTTGGTAAAATGGCCATTTTTACTATATTAATCCTGCCAATCCGTGAGCATGGGAGATCTTTCCATCTTCTGAGGTCTTCTTCAATTTCTTTCTTCAGAGGCTTGAAGTTCTTATTGTACAGATCTTTTACTTGCTTGGTTAAAGTCACACCGAGGTACTTTATATTATTTGGAACTATTATGAAGGGTGTCGTTTCCCTAATTTCTTTCTTGGCTTGTTTCTCTTTTGTGTAGAGGAAGGCTACTGATTTATTTGAGTTAATTTTATACCCAGCCACTTTGCTGAAGTTGTTTATCAGCTTTAGTAGCTCTCTGGTGGAACTTTTGGGATCACTTAAATCATATCATCTGCAAATAGTGATATTTTGATTTCTTCTTTTCCAATCTGTATCCCCTTGATCTCCTTTTGTTGTCTGATTGCTCTGGTTAGAACTTCAAGAACTATAGTGAATAAGTAGGGAGAGAGTGGGCAGCCTTGTCTATTCCCTGATTTTAGTGGGATTGCTTCAAGTTTCTCTCCATTTAGTTTAATGTTAGCGACTGGTTTGCTTATTTTCATGACATAAATCTGCAGATCTGAAAAGAATAAGCCAAAAGGCTATATAGCCTCGAAGTTAAAAAGAACATGTAAACACGGACTTAGATGCAAGACATCTAAACACAAATGCTCAATGAAGTAGGATGAAATGGATGAAGGAGATGAAATGTGGACATGGCTATTTAAATAGTGAGGTCATAGAACTAAAGTGAAACTGAAGACAAGCTTAGAACTCTTGTTGGTCTCTCTTTGTCACAGTGTCACAATCCCTCTCCACTCCTACTCTAGCAGAAATCTGGAAATTTACATTCTTTGGAGAAAATAGGCACTTTGGACTGGGAAAAATGTTACAGGTGTTATAAGAGGAGCAAAAATAAGGGAAGAAAATGCTAACTGCTAAATTCTAAAAATTATCAAGAAACTTCTTTCATCCCCATCCTCCTGACAAATCAAATGCCCGGTTCAGCTTCACTCCATAAGGCCTCCCTCTCCCCACATCACGAGAGGAGATTACAGCTTTCTTGTAGAATCTGACATGCCTCAAAAGAAATAATGGTGTTAATTAATGAGATTTCCCTAAACAGGCCACCTGTATCATCTTATGATAAAGCTTAAAGTCAATAACCTTACTCATGGCTCAGATTTCAATTATTTGGTTCCTTACTATAAATGATAAGCAGAAAACTAAATAGCAGCTTCTGACTGAAAGCCTCCAACGTGAAAAAGACATAAACAAAGACAAATAAAACTTGAGTTAATCATGAAAGGAGACAAGGTGAAAACCTATCCTAGAAAAATACAGTTTTTATTTCTGCTGGATTAAAAAAAAATCACAACATAAGAAAGTTGTGTAAAAGAAATATTCAGAATGTGACAAAGAAATCTTAGTAACTAAAGACAGTTTCAGAAACTAAATACTCAGCAGATAGGACCTTCATGCTGTTGAGCATGGAGGTACACGCCTATAATCCCGGCTAGGCAGGAAGCTGAAAGAGAAAGATCAGAAATTTGGGCTTAGTCTAGACAACTTTGCTAGACTCTGTACAGTGCTTGCTTATTATACTGAAAACCCTACATTCAATCCTTGGTGGTAGAAGAGAGAAAATGGGAGACAAGATCAATGGAGAAAAGAAAGAGTTTAAGGAAATTTCCCCAATGACAGAACAATGTAAGTCAAGAAAGAGGAGACGGGGAGGGGAAGAAAGAAAAGTTTAAATAAGGATCTCAGAAAGGCTAGGATTTAAACTACAGGGGATATAGAGAGAAGGGACAGAAAAAGCAGAGGGAAGAAATAACTAAAAGTTTTTTTTTCCTGGAATTTAAATACAGGAGCTGGAAAACATAAGGTGTCTACCAAGTATGTGTCATAAGAGATTTAAAAAGACTCAAACCAAGGCTTATTACCCTGCAGTTTCAAACCTGAAAGAAATGGTTCTGTGAGTTTCTTCAAAGTAAGCCATGAAGACAAAGGCAGAAATACAGAGATAGTTAGTAGTCTTACAAAAAGGACCAGAACTCATAGTGGCCTCAATGAGAGCTTTATTTTGTACAGAGTGGACAGAATATGCTGAGAATTAGTATCACTTGGTACTTGTCATTACCGCCATCTTGACTGTCCTTGTGATCTGAAACTGAAGAGAATGAACACACAGCCTGCATGTTCTCTTAGCTAGTCCTGGTTGGCCTGCCATGTGCTGTGAACTTCCTGCTTCCTCTTCTGGCTCCACTGTTTGAATAAGCTAAGGATACGCAGGTCAACTCACAGCTTTCGTGTGCAGTGCTCTGGTTAGTTGGAAAGTCATGTGTCTGCTAGACATCAAAGGCACTGATAAAACAATCAGCCCTCAGCTCTTTGGGCAGCTGTCTGTCTCAGGGTTCTTAGGAGGGACAGAGAACAGGGCAGTAGTGACCTCTGAAGAGGACAATGCACATGGAGTGGGCTCACTGAGACCTGCTGGTACTGCTCTTTTCTTAATTTGAGTTCATGGACTTCAATTTAACCACTACTGCATTCAAGGTCTGCGACATATTTGAATTAACTTGTGCCCTCAGTTGCTCAGTACCCCATGAAACAGAAACTCTGTTCTATCATAATCTCTTCTACAATTCTTCACCATACAAATATATACAGATGTAAACATATAAAAATTACTCATCACTAACATTTACTGAACTATATAAGGTATGGAACTAAATATGTTTTAAATGTTTTCTTTTCATTTATCCTTGTAACTACAGGATAGCTTTTTACTCCCTTGATTTACAGGGAAAATAAATAGAATGAGATTAACTTTTCTAGAATGTCAGTTTGTACATTATAGAAACAGGATTTAAATCTAGTCTGAAAAGCTATAAAATTTGTATTTTTTTCCAATATTGAACAATGGCCAATCTTCTACCATGAATGAAGTCAAGTAGCAGAAGGCAAACCTATTGGAAACAGAGCTAATAAACTGTAAATATGCCCAGAATGTTATCCCAAGAAAACCAAAAACATCCTTCAAAATCAATCAAAATCATTATACTAGCAAATCCCATCATACATATTACTTATAAAACAGGTACAGAAGATATTTTACAGTTCATTAGCCACAACTGCCCCATTCTGTGACCATTAAACAAAGGCCTATCGGGGTTAGATGGTTAAGAGTATACACACAGTTGCAGGCAGTCAGGTGACAGCATGGGCACCATGAAAGGCATAATGGAACAATGTAAAGGTTCCCTCTCTGTTTAGTTCTTGTGCTGTTTTTGACTACTTCAGTTGTGGCATGAAGCAGAAACCGGGAAAGACCAGAGTAGATTAGTTATAACAAGTGGTGCTTACATCACTGTGTATAAGAGTACTTTTCTGAACATTTAGCAAAAAGAAAGCTGAAGGAGGGAGAAAGGAAGAAGGGGGGGGAAACCCTGATTCATAGAACTTTAGCCATTAGAGCCAAATAAAGCAACACATTCACTGGACTGGGGAGATGGACTTTTACCAAGTTCAGTGAAGTTTATGTAAAACTCTAAGCATGACTGAAGTGTTCTTTTACGTACTTTGCATTAAAAATACAAGTTATTTTTGTAGAAGCTCATCTTTAATGAACTAGATGCTTTATACTAGATTGTCTTACAGAATTAAAGACCAAAGAAGGACTTAGTATCTCACTAGGGCAAACAAGCCAGCGTAGAAAAATTATTTTCTATTCATTTTTTTACACAGTAAATTGCTTAACAATTACAGACTACATGAGACATGAATACTAGGTCCTTGAGGTACCTGGATTTGAAACCCAAGAAAACTATAAATATATGCATGTCCAGATCTGACAGTCACACTTCCAGGAATATCTTACAAACACTTTGCAGATGCACAAAAGGGAAAATATATATATAAAGTCACTTGTGGTACTGGTTCTGCTTTAAAAAATAATGGACACAATTCATCCTTTTTAATGAGGTCTGAATAAACATGTACATCTAATATAATGGAATACAGCTGTAAAGAGCCAGAAAGATACCTGAAATAAAACAACTGAAAATAACAATCCAAGGTGCTGGACAATGTACATGTAGGGTGTGTGTGTGTATGTGTGTGTGTGTGTGCGCGCGCGCGCGCGCGCGCATATATGTATGTATATGTATGTATGAGAATATATGTTTTTAATTTTTTTTTTATTAACTTGAATATTTCTTATATACATTTCGAGTGTTATTCCTTTCCCTGTTTCCGGACAAACATCCCCTCCCCCTCCCCTTCCTTATGGGTGTTCCTCCCCACCTCCCCCATTGTCGCCCCCCCCAACAGTCTAGTTCACTGGGGGTTCAGTCTTAGCAGGACCCAGGGCTTCCCCTTCCACTGGTGCTCTTACTAGGATATTCATTGCTACCTATGAGGTCAGAGTCCAGGGTCAGTCCATGTATAGTCTTTAGGTAGTGGCTTAGTCCCTGGAAGCTCTGGTTGGTTGGCATTGTTGTACATATGGGGTCTCGAGCCCCTTCAAGCTCTTCCAGTTCTTTCTCTGATTCCTTCAACGGGGGTCCTATTCTCAGTTCAGTGGTTTGCTGCTGACATTCGCCTCTGTATTTGCTGTATTCTGGCTGTGTCTCTCAGCAGCGATCTACACTTCTGCACTTCTTTGCTTCATCCATCTTGTCTAATTGGGTGGCTGTATATATATGGGCCACATGTAGGGCAGGCTCTGAATGGGTGTTCCTTCAGTCTCTGTTTTAATCTTTGCCTCTCTCTTCCCTGCCAAGGGTATTCTTGTTCCCCTTTTAAAGAAGGAGTGAAGCATTCGCATTTTGATCATCCGTCTTGAGTTTCATTTGTTCTAGGCATCTAGGGTAATTCAGGCATTTGGGCTAATAGCCACTTATCAATGAGTGCATACCATGTATGTCTTTCTGTGATTGGGTTAGCTCACTCAGGATGATATTTTCCAGTTCCAACCATTTGCCTACAAATTTCATAAACTCGTTGTTTTTGATAGCTGAGTAATATTCCATTGTGTAGATGTACCACATTTTCTGTATCCATTCCTCTGTTGAAGGGCATCTGGGTTCTTTTCCAGCTTCTGGCTATTATAAATAAGGCTGCTATGAACATAGTGGAGCATGTGTCTTTTTTTATATGTTGGGGCATCTTTTGGGTATATGCCCAAGAGAGGTATAGCTGGATCCTCAGGCAGTTTAATGTCCAATTTTCTGAGGAACCTCCAGACTGATTTCCAGAATGGTTGTACCAGTCTGCAATCCCACCAACAATGGAGGAGTGTTCCTCTTTCTCCACATCCTCGCCAGCATTTGCTGTCACCTGAGTTTTTGATCTTAGCCATTCTCACTGGTGTGAGGTGAAATCTCAGGGTTGTTTTGATTTGCATTTCCCTGATGACTAAAGATGTTGAACATTTCTTTAGGTGTTTCTCAGCCATTCGCATTCCTCAGCTGTGAATTTTGTTTAGCTCTGAACCCATTTTTTAATAGGTTATTTGTCTCCCCGCGTCTAACTTTTTTGAGTTCTTTGTATATTTTGGATATAAGGCCTCTATCTGTTGTAGGATTGGTAAAGATCTTTTCCCAATCTGTTGGTTGCCGCTTTGTCCTAACCACAGTGTCCTTTGCCTTACAGAAGCTTTGCAGTTTTATGAGATCCCATTTGTTTATTCTTGATCTTAGAGCATAAGCCACTGGTGTTTTGTTCAGGAAATTTTTTCCAGTGCCCATGTGTTCCAGATGCTTCCCTAGTTTTTCTTCTATTAGTTTGAGTGTGTCTGGTTTGATGTGGAGGTCCTTGATCCACTTGGACTTAAGCTTTGTACAGGGTGATAAGCATGGATCGATCTGCATTCTTCTACATGTTGACCTCCAGTTGAACCAGCACCATTTGCTGAAATAGCTATCTTTTTTCCATTGGCTGGATTTGGCTCCTTTGTCAAAAATCAAGTGACCATAGGTGTGTGGGTTCATTTCTGGGTCTTCAATTCTGTTCCATTGGTCTATCTGTCTGTCTCTGTACCAATACCATGCAGTTTTTATCACTATTGCTCTGTAATACTGCTTGAGTTCAGGGATAGTGATTCCCCCTGAAGTCCTTTTTATTGTTGAGGATAGTTTTAGCTATCCTGGGTTTTTTGTTATTCCAGATGAATTTGGAAATTGTTCTGTCTAACTCTTTGAAGAATTGGATTGGTATTTTGATGGGGATTGCATTGAATCTGTAGATCGCTTTTGGTAAAATGGCCATTTTTACTATATTAATCCTGCCAATCCATGAGCATGGGAGATCTTTCCACCTTCTGAGGTCTTCTTCAATTTCTTTCTTCAGTGTCTTGAAGTTCTTATTGTACAGATCTTTTACTTGCTTGGTTAAAGTCACACCGAGGTATTTTATATTATTTGGGTCTATTATGAAGGGTGTCGCTTCCCTAATTTCTTTCTCGCTTGTTTCTTTTGTGTAGAGGAAGGCTACTGATTTATTTGAGTTAATTTTATACCCAGCCACTTTGCTGAAGTTGTTTATCAGCTTTAGTAGTTCTCTGGTGGAACTTTGGGATCACTTAAATATACTATCATATCATCTGCAAATAGTGATATTTTGACTTCTTCTTTTCCGATCTGTATCCCTTGACCTCCTTTTTGTTGTCTGATTGCTCTGGCTAGAACTTCAAGAACTATATTGAATAAGTAGGGAGAGAGGGCAGCCTTGTCTAGTCCCTGATTTTAGTGGGATTGTTTCAAGTTTCTCTCCATTTAGTTTAATGTTAGCCACTGGTTTGCTGTATATGGCTTTTACTATGTTTAGGTATGGACCTTGAATTCCTATTCTTTCCAGGACTTTTATCATGAAGGGGTGTTGAATTTTGTCAAATGCTTTCTCAGCATCTAATGAAATGATCATGTGGTTTTGTTCTTTCAGTTTGTTTATATAATGGATCACGTTGATGGTTTTCCGTATATTAAACCATCCCTGCATACCTGGGATGAAGCCTACTTGATCATGGTGGATGATTGTTTTGATGTGCTCTTGGATTCGGTTTGCCAGAATTTTGTTGAGTATTTTTGCATCAATGTTCATAAGGGAAATTGGTCTGAAGTTCTCTTTCTTTGTTGGGTCTTTGTGTGGTTTAGGTATAAGAGTAATTGTGGCTTCATAGAAGGAATTCGGTAGTGCTCCATCTGTTTCAATTTTGTGGAATAGTTTGGATAATATTGGTATGAGGTCTTCTATGAAGGTCTGATAGAATTCTGCACTAAACCTGTCTGAACCTGAGCTCTTTTTGGTTGGGAGACCTTTAATGACTGCTTCTATTTCTTAGGAGTTATGGGGTTGTTTAACTGGTTTATCTGTTCCTGATTTAACTTCGGTACCTGGTATCTGTCTAGGAAATTGTCCATTTCCTGCAGATTTTCAAGTTTTGTTGAATATAGGCTTTTATAGTAAGATCTGATGATTTTTTGAATTTCCTCTGAATCTGTAGTTATGTCTCCCTTTCATTTCTGATTTTGTTAATTTGGACACACTCTCTGTGTCCTCTCAAGTCTGGCTAAGGGTTTATCTATCTTGTTGATTTTCTCAAAGAACCAACTTTTGGTTCTGTTGATTCTTTCTGTGGTTCTTTTTTGTTTCTACTTGGTTGATTTCAGCTCTGAGTTTGATTATTTCCTGCCTTCTACTCCTCCTGGGTGTATTTGCTTCTTTTTGTTCTAGAGCTTTTAGGTGTGCTGTCAAGCTGCTGACATATGCTCTTTCCTGTTTCTTTCTGCAGGCACTCAGCGCTATGAGTTTTCCTCTTAGCACAGCTTTCATCATGTCCCATAAGTTTGGGTATGTTGTACCTTCATTTTCATTAAATTCTAAAAAGTTTTTAATTTCTTTCTTTATTTCTTCCTTGACCAGGTTATCATTGAGTAGAGCATTGTTCAATTTCCACGTATATGTGGGCATTCTTCCTTATTGTTATTGAAGACCAGCTTTTAGGGCCGTGGGTGGTCCGATAGCACGCATGGGATTATTTCTATCTTTCTGTACCTGTTGAGGCCTGCTTTTTGACCAATTATATGGTCAATTTTGGAGAAAGTACCATGAGGAGCTGAGAAGAAGGTATATCCTTTTGCTTTTAGGGTAGAACGCTCTATAAATATCCGTTAAGTCCATTTGGCTCATGACTTCTCTTAGTCTGTCTACGCCTCTGTTTAATTTCTGTTTCCATGATCTGTCCATTGATGAGAGTGGGTGTTGAAATCTCCTACTATTATTGTGTGAGGTGCAATGTGTGTTTTGAGCTTTAGTAAGGTTTTTTTTTATGTAGGTGCCCTTGTATTTGGGGCATAGATATTTAGGATTGAGAGTTCATCTTGGTGGATTTTTCCTTTGATGAATATAAAGTGTCCTTCCTTATCTTTTTTGATGACTTTTAGTTGGAAATTGATTTTATTTGATATTAGAATGGCTACTCCAGCTTGCTTCTTCAGACCATTTGCTTGGAAAGTTGTTTCCCAGCCTTTCACTCTGAGGTAGTGTCTGTCTTTGTCTCTGAGGTGTGTTTCCTGTAGGCAGCAGAATGCAGGGTCCTCGTTGCGTATCCAGTTTGTTAATCTATGTCTTTTTATTGGGGAGTTGAGGCCATTGATGTTGAGAGATATTAAGGAATAGTGATTATTGCTTCCTGTTATATTCATATTTGGATGTGAGGTTGTGTTTGTGTGCTTTTCTTCTCTTTGTTTTGTTGCCAAGACAATTAGTTTCTTGCCTCTTCTTGGGTATAGCTTGCCTCCTTATGTTGGGCTTTACCATTTATTATCCTTTGTAGTGCTGGATTTGTAGAAAGATATTGTGTAAATTTGGTTTTGTCATGGAATATCTTGGTTTCTCCATCTATGTTAATTGAGAGTTTTGCAGGATACAGTAGCCTGGGCTGGCATTTGTGTTCTCTTAGGGTCTGTATGACATCAGTCCAGGATCTTCTGGCCTTCATAGTTTCTGGCGAGAAGTCTGGTGTGATTCTGATAGGTCTGCCTTTATATGTTACTTGACTTTTTCCCTTACTGCTTTTAATATTCTTTCTTTATTTTGTGTATTTGGTGTTTTGACTATTATGTGACGGGAGGTGTTTCTTTTCTGGTCCAATCTATTTGGAGTTCTGTAGGCTTCTTGTATGCCTATGGGTATCTCTTTTTTTAGGTTAGGGAAGTTTTCTTCTATGATTTTGTTGAAGATATTTACTGGTCCTTTGAGCTGGGAGTCTTCACTCTCTTCTATACCTATTATCCTTAGGTTTGATCTTCTCATTGAGTCCTGGATTTCCTGTATGTTTTGGACCAGTAGCTTTTTCTGCTTTACATTATCTTTGACAGTTGAGTCAATGATTTCTATGGAATCTTCTGCTCCTGAGATTCTCTCTTCCATCTCTTGTATTCTGTTGGTGAAGCTTGTATCTACAGCTCCTTGTCTCTTCTTTTGGTTTTCTATATCCAGGGTTATTTCCATGTGTTCTTTCTTGATTGCTTCTATTTCCATTTTTAATTCCTTCAACTGTTTGATTGTGTTTTCCTGGAATTCTTTCAGGGATTTTTTATGATTCCTCTCTGTAAGCTTCTTTACTTGTTCTCTAAGGGAGTTCTTCACGTCTTTCTTGAAGTCCTCCAGCATCATGATCAAATATGATTTTGAAACTAGATCTTGCTTTTCTGGTGTGTTTGGATATTCCATGTTTGTTTTGGTGGGAGAATTGGGCTCCGATGATGCCATGTAGTCTTGGTTTCTGTTGCTTGTGTTCCTGTGCTTGCCTCTCGCCATCAGATTATCTCTAGTGTTACTTTGTTCTGCTAATTCTGACAGTGGCTAGACTGTCCTACAAGCCTGTGTGTCAGGAGTGCTGTAGACCTGTTTTACTGTTTTCTTTCAGCCAGTTATGGGGACAGAGTGTTCTGCTTTCGTGTGTGTAGTTTTGCCCCTCTACAGGTCTTCAGCTGTTCCTGTGGGCCTGTGTCTTGAGTTCACCAGGCAGGTCACTCGCAGCCGAAAAGTTGGTCTTACCTGTGGTCCCGAGGCTCAAGTTCGCCAGGTGCTGCCCACGGGCTCTCTTGTGGCAGCAACCGGGAAGATCTGCGCCGCCTTCCGGGAGCCTCCAGGCACCAGGGTTCCAGATGGCCTCCGTGTTTTTCCTCTGAATCAGTAATGTGTGCAGAGAGCAGTCTCTTCTGGTTTTGCAGGCGTGTCTGCCTCTCTGAAGGTTTAGCTCTCCCTCCCACGGGATTTGGGTGCAGAGAACTGTTTATCCGGTCTGTTTCCTTCAGGTTCCGGCGGTGTTTCAGGCAGGGGTCCTGCCGCTCCTGGGCCCTCTCCCACGGGAGCCCAGAGGCCTTATACAGTTTCCTCTTGGGCCAGGGATGTGGGCAGGGGTGGGCAGTGTTGGTGGCCTCTTCCGCTCTGCAGCCTCAGGAGTGCCCACCTGACCAGGCGGTGAGGTCTCTCTCCCACGGGTTTTGGGAGCAGAGAGCTGCTGCGGGCCGGGATCCTCGGGTGTGGGACTTCCGGTAAACACAGGACGTGCCCGGTCCTAGAGGAATTCTGCCTCCGTGTGTCCCGAGATCACCAGGCCGCTTTCTTGCAGCAGAAAATTTGGTCTTACCTGTGGTCCCGAGGCTCAAGTTCGCTCGTGGGGTGCTGCCCATGGGCTCTCTGCGGTGGCAGCAACCGGGAAGATCTGCGCCGCCTCTTCCGGGAGCCTCCGTGCACCAGGGTTCCAGATGCCCTCCGGTGTTTTCCTCTGGAATCAGCAATGTGTGCAGAGAGCAGTCTCTTCTGGTTTCGCAGGCGTGTCTGCCTCTCTGAAGGTTTAGCTCTCCCTCCCACGGGATTTGGGTGCAGAGAACTGTTTATCCGGTCTGTTTCCTTCAGGTTCCGGCGGTGTCTCAGGCAGAGCTCCTGCCTCTCCTGGGCCCTCTCCCACGGGAGCCCAGAGGCCTTATACAGTTTCCTCTTGGGCCAGGGATGTGGGCAGGGGTGGGCAGTGTTGGTGGTCTCTTCCGCTCTGCAGCCTCAGGAGTGCCCACCTGACCAGGCGGTGAGGTCTCTCTCCCACGGGTTTTGGGAGCAGAGAGCTGCTGCGGGCCGGGATCCGCGGGTCTATGTTTTTAATTTTTAAAAATACATTATTTATTTAATGTATGTGAGTACACTGTAGTTGTCTTCAGACACACCAGATGAGGGCATCAGATCCCATTACAGATGGTTGTGAGCCCCCACGTGGTTGGTGGGATTTGAACTCAGGGCCTCTGGAAGCAGTCAGTGCTCTTAACTGCTGAGCCATCTCTCCGGCCTGAAAATATATATGTTTATATCTACACAATAGAATACAGGAGATAGAAGAAAACATGTGATAGTGACATGTATGAAGCTACTTATTTTTATACCTGTTTTTTTCTAAAGGCTGGAGCAATTCTATTAGTGTTTAAAAGAAAAGCCCTAGACAGGCAAACTATAAATCTCAGCAGCTGTTCAAAGGCAGAGAGCAGAGAAGGAAAGAAAAAAAGCTGTGCTATTTGAGTTCAGCTGGCAGGAAGGTCAGCTGCATGGTGGTAGGCAGCCATGTGGCTGGGAGGGAAGGTTTAGCGCTGGGGAAGCCAATGAGTTAGGAGAGCATGCTTAGAAAAGAGAATGAATAAAAGAGAAAACTGTGTTTCCCCAAGTAGTTCAGAAAAGCAGACATATTTCTGAAGCTGTATGTCTGTGTGTTAAGAGCCTGCGGGCTGTAGGATGGAGAAGCACACTAACTCACTGAATGGATAATTATTCTACCATCTCTTCAGGGTGGCCTAAGGTGAGCCCACTTTTGAAGCACATAAATGTGCTATTCAAATGGTTAACTGGAATATAAAACTCTGATCAATAGCCTTTCCTCTCTCTAAAATAAACATTTTAGGAGCAGACAGTAGTAAAAAAGATAAGTAAACTAATGCAGGGAAATATTTTTTCAGACACACTTTGCTCCAGGAATAGTTAAGGAAATAATGAAGGCACTTGTTCTGCTGTAGGAGAAGACCTTAGAGATTTAGTCCAGTACCAGTCCATTTTCAAGGAAACCTGAAGTTCAGGGTTATTTGAGGCCTTGGAGATACTCCCAAGGTAAAAATCCTAAGGTGGCAAGGCCTTTGCTCTCCCCAGACAGATAGCCCTATACCAGGTTTCCTTTAACCACTTATTTCTGTCTGCCCTTCACACTGATCTTAAATGGAAACTGTACTCCTTTACCTGCAGATACATCACAGGACTTTCATGCAGACCTAACCACTGAGTTGAGACAACCTTCCTTCCCTTGGGCTATTTTAGAGTGACAAAGATGCATTCCTCAATCGAGAACTGCAGAGTTTATGCCACACCAAGGCTCTGTTAAGAATAAACTCATGATATTAGCTGAGCTTGGAATTAAACACTGGCTTATAGGTAAAATGGGAGTTCATATCCACTCTTTCCTGAATTACCAACAAAACAGAGAAATTTCAAAAGGCTTGAGAAAGAACTGCTTTGCCTCTTTTAAAGGTGTTTTGTAAAGTTTTTTTTTTTTAAAAAAATGTTTTAGGCAAGTTTAAAAGGGGGAAAGAAAAATACAAAAAGAGAAAGGAAGAAAGGAAGGAATGAAGAAAGAAAAAGGAAGGAAGGAAGGAAAGAAAGCTGTGTTACCTACACAATTCCACTTTTACTTATCTTCTAGGCCTTTTTTTTTTCTTCGAAGATGCTGCATCATCCCTAGCAGCTGTTATAGTAGGTAAAACGCCTACACTTCTCAGCTTTTTCAAAGGACAGCCAATTTGACAGGCTTACCTAGACATGTGATCTACAGGGAAGAATGGATCCCTCAACTGTTAGGGAACTCACACTGGGGTAAGCCACACTGGGCTTCCACAGTCTCTCTAACACCACTTGGAGATCAGAGGGGAAATAAGCTGTTAAGAGATTGCCTGGCCATAGGTCCTGCTACCAGAAAAGGAAGAAAATTATAATAATTGCTAAGAATTTTAAACTTCTGAAGAAATAATCTTAATTGACAAGTGAGAAAGTCTTCTCAAAAAAAAAAAAAAACCAAGGAATTATATGCACGCCTACATAAAGACTCAGTCTAATTCCCATTCAATACGAGTTCTTTCTGTAGCACCTGTGATATGAGAGCACACTAGAACTAAGGTGGTACCCAGACAGAACAGTCAGCCGTCTAGACAGGAGTTCTATTAAGGTAAAGAAGTCTGCTGAACTGTTCATGTAGAGTGATGTGAGCAAACACTCCAAGTTGAGTGAGTTTGGTGCTAAGTTCAGATTCCACAAAACTGGTTCTTAGGAGAGAAAAACAGGCAAGAGGTGGGAGTTTAGCTAGTTGGAACATATTTAAAGTCAACAATTCTACTTGAAAACCTATAGACTGACAAGCCAAGTTCACAAATTGAAGTATCTGTACAGGTAAGAAAGCAAAGGACAGGTATGCACATGGTACAGATACACATTCATGCAAAACACCAATACATAAAATGAACAACCATAAGATAAAATAAAAAAAAGAAAAGATTAGGTTTAAATTGAGAATGGAGGGGGTTGGGGATTTAGCTCAGCGGTAGAGCGCTTGCCTAGGGAACGCAAGGCCCTGGGTTCGGTCCCCAGCTTGGGGGGGGGGGAGAATGGAATCAAAGGCCACACCTAAACAAAAAGCTGAAACAAAGGTTACTGCTGTCTACCACATTCTGACTTCCTGTCATACTCAAGTTTATAGTTCTCTGTTGTGCTTGTGTCCCTGTATCTCCTTAAATGTTTCAGGTGTAAACCAGGAACTTGTAGATGTGACCTTAAAATGGATGGACTATCTAGGTAGACAGAATCCAATCATACAAATCTCTTACAAGTGGATCTTACACTGGTTGCAAAAGGCAGAGCTGAAGAGACTGGAATCAACCATAGAATTCAAGAAGGCTAACAAGCCAAAGGGCCCAAGTGAGGATGCCTCAATCCCACTTGGGAGGGAGAAGACAGCAATCATGGGGGGCAGAGGGAGGGAGGGACCTGGATGGGAGAGGGGACAGGAAGGGGAAAAGGGGAACATATCAGGTATTTGGGGGTGAAGTAGTGAAACCCTGAGGGCCAGCAGAAAGAATGGAAACAGGCAACCTTGGGAGGTAGGAAGTGGAGAAGACCCTTTAGAAAGTACCAGAGATCTGGGAGGTGAGAGATGCTCGGGACTCAAAGGGAGGGACCTTAGATGAAATGCCCAACAGTGAGAGAAGGAACTTGCAGAGTCCATCTCTAATAGAAAGACAGGGCATGGAGCGGAGGGATGGGGCTGCCATCCCACAGTCAAAAACTCTGACCCAGAACTGTTCCTGTCTGAAAGAACTACAGGGACAAAAAAATTGGAGAAGAGACTGAGGGAAATGAGGTCCAGTGACTGGCCCAGCCCAACTTCGGATCCATCTCAAGGGGAGGCCTCAAGGCCTGACACTATTACTGATGCTATGGTGTGCTTACAAATAGGAGTCTAGCATCACTGTCCTCAGAGAGGCTCAACCAACCAATGGACTGAAGTCAGGGACCCCTGCATTTGAATTAGGGAAAGGCTAGAAAAGCTGAACAGGGGAAGAGGGGAGAATATAGGAAGACCAGCAGTCTCAACTGACCTGGATCCCCGAGATCTCTCAGACACTGAACCACCAACCAGGCAGTATACACCAGCTGATATGAGGCCTCCAACACATACACAGCAGGGAACTGCCTGGTCTGGCCTCAGTAAGGGAAGAAGCACCTAACCCTCGAGAGACTTGAGGCTGCAGGGAGTGGGAAGGCCTGGTAAGGTAGATGGGTGGGGACATCCTCTTAGAGATTGGGATTGGGGTGGGGATTCCAGAAAAGGACCCTATTGTTGGCCTTGAAAGAACAGCTTTGATATTATTGAGAACCAGTAAGAAGGAATGTGGGAAGGAACTGTGTATGTCTACATGACAGTCAGGAAAGGTGATGGCACATCAATCTTACAAAAACCAATTTTGCCAACAATCTGATGGAGGTTAGAAAAAAATATTTGTGCAGATTCCAGCTCAACCAACATCTTGATTTCAACCTTGAAGGGGTTCTAAGTATAGAGACTAGCAACATCCATCCAGACTTTTGACCTAAAGAGCTGTGAGTGAATACCTGAGTGCTGTTTTAAACCTATATGACAGTTCATTGTGCAGCAATAGAAAATATGAGATTTTAACTATTGTGAGGGTACAATGAGATAGCCTTTCTAAATTATATAAATAAGTGTTATTATCCAGCTGATATGTCTAAACAGAAATCATTATATATAACTCATCTCCTAATATTAGGCTAATTTTCTTTATTTCTCTATTTCTATAAAGCTACCACAATGTATCTTTCTTTTGCTGTGTTGTGGAACTATGACATATATAGAATGGAACATACATATGAGGGTGTAGGTGTAAATAAATCAAAGGAAGAAAGACATTATTGAAGGTAGAGGTCCAGAAATAAAGTTCTGCAGATCTAACCTCTAAAACGGTACAGTAGGTCTAATACTATTGCCGAAAAGAAAACTTTTGTAAGACTAATTTCTCATGTAAGCTGTTTGACTAGAGCATGAGGGCATTTCAAATGTCAAAGATTTGTTTTGTGTTTCCATAGGGAAAATTATCGTGAAGAAATGTAAGCAGCTTTATATTTGCTACATTAAAATAAGCTATATAAAGAAACACTAAGTATTTACATAGCTTATTTCTCTCTTTTGTAATAAACTTATTCAAAAATGCTAAATAATTGAAATACATTTGAAGCAGTTTAATACCATAATATTCTTTCAGCCAAGACACAGACATTACCATTCCTGATGTTAGGGAGAGCAAGATGGGTAGGCGAGCTTCTATTTTCAGTGGCTTCTTTCTTCTGGGTAACACTTGAAACGAAGCTGCTGAAAGTGGAAATCTGGCCCTTGGATCCTCTGTCCAAGCCCTAAAAAACATAGCGTCTTAAAAGTTTAGATTTTATGACAGAAAGATGATAAAACTATTATATATGCAACTGACTAAATTATCTTAAGCATAAAAGAGCCACAGTAATCATCTGACGACTTACATACTGGTAAGGTTTGCAAAGAGGATGACAGCAATGTACCTACTTTATAGTTATTATGAGGTTTAACAAAGTCTACTCATAAAATATTAACAACCACTTTTTGTACATAGTATGTAGTCCACCAATGTTAACCACTTTAATTAGATATTTAGATATTTCTTTTATCACTAAAACTATAAACTTAAATAATTTATGAGTTATAAGTTGATTTGTTAAAGTCTTTACAGTGATGTGATTCGACTTTAAAAATTCATATAAAATGATAAATCATTTAGTCTGATTTTTTTTCCAAAGCATTATAATTATAGGTATACCAGGATTTAAAAAAGTGCTAACCATACAGGGATCCTTAGGTATAGACCATAGAACATGCTAAAGAAGAAACTGCCCATTAACATATTTTCCACCTCAACACCAAAAATTCCTAAATGATTTAATTAATTTATATTTTGTAAAAAAAATATAAATTATAAAAAAATAAAAATTAAGCTGCAGTCCTGACTTTAGGCCTTTTCTTAGTTCTTAGATTTTTCTGAACTGATGTTCCGGATCTTTTTTTTTTCTTTTTTTTCTTTTTTTTTTTTCCGGAGCTGGGGACCGAACCCAGGGCCTTGCGGTTGCTAGGCAAGCGCTCTACCACTGAGCTAAATCCCCAACCTGATGTTCCAGATCTTAAGACAAGGCTTCTCTATACCCTTGCTGGGCCAGAACTTGTTCTATAGCTTAGCGTGGCACTGAACACCTGTCTCAGTCTCTGCAATGCTGAGATCACAGATCTACAGCACCATACCCTACTTTACACGCCCATGTAGATGTGTGCTGTGCTGCACATGTGGATGTCAGAAGGCTACCTCAAGGAATATGCACTCTCCTTCTGCCATGTGGATCCTATGACTGAACGCAGGTCAGCAGTCTCAGAGGCAAACACCTTTACCCACTGAGGCATCTTTCCAGTCTAACATCTACTTTTTAATCTAAAGACAGTTTCACGGTAAACGAGGAGGTTCTTTTTCATTTCTTTATTTACTCACCAGATTGATTCCATTTACTCTTTTAGAACCAATTCACCCATAATATAGCAGATATATTTTTGCTCACCAAATATTCATGGGTTCTCTCCAAATTCCCTTCCTCTTTATAGAATCATCTGATTAACTCTGATAGGCTAGAAGTAGAAATCACCTCTATCAGAACTGATGATCCATTTAAGATTGGTGGGGAAAATCCAGCTCCTGCTGTTTTCCAGCACTATAACAATGACAGATGCTAAGAGCTGAGGTTCTGGATTGTTCATGAGCTTAGGTCTAAGCAGAACCACTTCTGACCCACAGGCTAGATGTAATAACAATAGTAAAAACCCTTTAGAGCTTTTTAAACACTGAAACTGGGCTGTGTAACTGAAACCACAGCTCATAACGACTCTGTTCCTTCTGTGTTTTATTTTTCTATGAAGCCAATCACTCTTGTTAAATCTTACAATGTATTTCAACTACTCCAGAGAAAGTAACTATCCTCATATTGGTCTATTACGCTGGACTTGAGTCCTTATTCATCACAGGGCTTGACATAACTTATGTCCAGGCCCTGAATCTAATTGTGCTTTCCTTTTTAAAAGGTTATTAGTATTGGAGCGTGAAAGATGGCTCAGGAGTTAAAAGCACTGACTGCTCTTCCAGAGGTCCTGAGTTCAATTCCTAGCAACCACATGGTGGCTCACAACCAATGGAATCTGATGCCCTCTTCTGATGTCTGAAGATAGCTACAGTGTACTCGTTAAGTATAAAATAAATTAAAAAAGTTATTAGTATTAAAAGAGCTCAAAGAAAATGAGTTTTAGATACTGTATTTAGAAGTGTCTGGATTTAAGTGACCTTTGGAAATCAGTTAATTCCTATTTCACAGGTAAAGACAGTGGAGTCACCTGAGAGTCACAAAAGTCAGCAGCTAAGAAGTAAAAGAAAGGTGATAGCTGGGCTGAGAAGATGGCTCAGTCATACAGTAGACTTAAATTTGATTCTCAGAACCCACATTTTAAAAAGCCAGGCATGGTAGTACATGCTTTTAATCCTAGCATTGAAGGAGTATTCACAGGCAGGTCTCTGTAATTTGCTAGCCAGACTCTAGGTCAGTTGAGAGAGACCATGCCTGAAAAACACAAAGGGGGAAAGTGTTTGTAGAAAGTGCCTCAAAAGTTGTCCACTGACTTCCACTGCATGTGTATACACGTACACACCTGTACACATGTGTACCTGAACACACAAAAATATGCCCGGACATGCACATAGGCTTCACCTAAATGAAATGAGACAGTGAGAATCTGAACTTGTGGACATACCTCCACAAGTACATAGATGCAATTTTCTTATGTGTAATATCTCTGGCTGCTCACTGACTTTGCTATTGTTACTTGTTTTTATAGCTCAGCTCAGTGAATCCCAAGTTTATATTTCTAAGTTAGATTTAGTGGTGACAACACTGTCTATAAAAGTTCAAGGTATCTAGGCTGACAAGATGCCTCAGTTGGTAAAGTGCTTGATGCATAAGCATGAGGACCAGAGTTTGAACCCAGACACCCAGGTAATTGGCCAGTCTATCTAAGTGCTGAAGAGAGGCCTTTTCTTAAAAAGAACATGGAGAACAAATGAGGAAGTGTGGCAGGAATGGTAGGGCCGCTTCTACACACATGGACACAGACATATAAACATCTACACATACACACAAAAGTTGAATATATCCTTACCTTGTCTTAATAAAAACAAAGCCTCCAGGAACACTGTTTAGTTCATTTGTAAGATTTTGAAATATAATAATTTAGTTAATTGCTATGTAACTGCTAAAGTGAGAAACATAGTGTTAGGGGTTAAATCAACACAATTTCAAGAAATGAAACCTAAACTGATAGAATTGAAACAGTGACTAAAAGATGGTAGTCTGGCTAACCAAGAACAAAATGGCAAGCACTATTTCCAGTCTAAGTCTGACACACAGTGAGGATGAAGAAACTGTCCAATTAAGTTATACAAGAAATGGGACAATGGATAAAGCTTCAAATTTCAAAAGATATTTTGGCACCTCAAAGTCGGAGGGCTTACTGGAAGGACATCTTAGGATGATTTACACATACATACAGTTTATGAGTAACTAGACAAGGAGCCAAGGCTCAGTAACAAACATGTTTTACACGATAAAGTGACTGGTATTTTCTAATGGGGCTTTGTATAGAGCAAGGAACAATACTATATGTGAGATACCATAGGAGGTAAAGAATAAGTGATGAAAGAGAAAAATTCCAGAAGAAAGCAATGTGTTACAAAACGAGTGGGAGGGTTGGAGACATGGTTCAGTAGTTAAGAGCACTGATTGCTCTTCCAAAGAACCAGTATTGATTCCCAGCACCCATGGACGGCTTATAACCATCTGTAACTTCAGTTTCAAGGGATCTGACACCTTCTTCTGGCCTCCAAGGATGGTGCACAGACATTCATGACTGCATAAAACCTATACACATAAGATAATTTAAAGCAAAAAGAAAACTAAGGGATTCAAGAATGTGAAACAATAGAGTGTGTGTCTATCCCAATGATTAACTACAATATCTACAAACAGATTCAGTGGAATGGAATGGCAGAAATCATACAAATGAACTGACAAATAGGAAGCTGTAGCATAAATGCAATGAAAAGGACAAGAATCTTGGCTAACATCGTAGGAGTGAGGGGTAGGGGGCAGTGGAGACTGAAAGGTTAAAGAACATTACAACTTCTTAAACTTATGACTATCACTGGATTGCAGGGTTTTCAGTAGTCTTATCTGGAGTTCTACAGTTGAATACTAGAGATGAAGTCTTGGAATACAGCCAGCCTGCAAACAGTGGGCTGTATGTGTTGAAGAACAGACAGGAGGAGGATACTCAACCAGCTGTTACAGACTGAAGCACAAAGAATCGGGTGTTGGAGGGGGCAGGGAATTGAACTTCAACAACTCATTGAGAGAAAACTATACTCAAAACATTTCCACCTAGTACACTAATAGAATTCATTCTTCAGGCAGACACTGCCCATGAATTTATTAGAAAGTTCACTATTTCAAGCACCAGCAAAGTTTTATGTAGTAAGTACAATAAATTTTATTTTGCTAATACCTAACAAGGGCCTCCATAGTTTTCTGCCCATATGAATATGTGGGAAATATGTAAGATTATAATATTAAATAATCTTAGAAAGTTAAATACACAAATATTTAGAATACCTGTTCCACTCGTATTAACATATAATCATATATTTTCAACCTTATTTTCTTTGAATATTTGAATAACCACTTTCAAAATTCACTGATGAACAGTATCTGAGTCAAATTTCTAGTTTCTTAAATCATATTTCTCCTATATATGCCAAATAAGGAGTATTCAGTTTTCACTGATCAACATTAAGTGCCAATTTCTGTTGTATACAAAATTTTAGTACAATTATTCTCCATCCTCCAAAAACTGCCTTAGAAGATAGACATTTCTGTTTACACTCTAACACAATACTTGATAAAGCTATAATTGACCCTGTTCCATCACACAATGCTGTAATATGGTAATATCTGCCCTCTATCTTACAGTCTCTGAAATAAAATATTTTAAATTGAATTTCTGGAAGTCTATAAAATCCAACCTTCAGCCTCAAGGAATCAGGGTAGACTACCTATACCTATGATGGGTATAAAAACTACTTTTACAGAAGAGTAAATGATTTCCTGAGATATTCAGTTAAGGCTATTATGGCAAATGAGTAGTGTCTTTATGTTTTAAATTAAAATAAGCAATCCTTAAGATATCTTGCTTTGTCAATCTCTAAAATAAACTCTCCTAATTATAATCAGAATCATATGAGACCTAAGACCTCAAGTATATTTAGAGTCTATAAAAGAACTATTTCAGGTCTTGAAACCAGGCAAAGATATGTTCTCTCTTTACGTTCTTTCCCCGCAGCTAAGATGTTAGATCCAAAGTACTAATTTTACAACCTTCCTTTAAAATGTGGAGTCAGCTGCTCTTAAGTGGTAAACAGCTAAATAGCACCAGCACCAAGTAGAATTTTAGTATGAACCATATCTTTTAAAGGATAATAAGAAATAAAGATAACATTCTTTGAAATAATTTTTATTATTGCTAAATTGACACAAGGCTCACTGAAAATAGTTCACTTTTTTCTTAACAAGACTCTAAGCCCAAAATAACATTATTTTCCACTATAAAGGTCACAAAGCAATTAATCTAGAGACAACTGATAACTGACCCCCATAGGCATAGAGCTTCAGTGGTCCCTGGCCATCAGGAAGTAAGGTGGCCTCTGAGATTTATTCATTGCCTAAACACACACACACACACTCTCTGAAGCTGCAGCAAAATACTTTTAGGCTTTCTGTTTGTGCATGTGTCTATGCATAGGTATGAGCACATTTGTGCAGGTATACAAAGGCAAGAAGAGAGCATCAGATCCTCTGGAGCTGCACTCATAGGTAGTTGTGAGTCATTTGACATGGATGCTGGGAAATGAATTTCAGTGCTCTGGAAGAGCAATAAGTGCTCTTAACCACTGAGCTGTCTCTCTAGATCCAAAGTACTTTTAGAAAAAGGTCAAGGGTTGGGGATTTAGCTCAGCGGTAGAGAACTTGCCTAGCAAATGCAAGGCCCTGGGTTCGGTCCCCAGCTCCGAAAAAAAAAAGAACAAGAAAAAAAAAAAAAAAGAAAGAAAGAAAAAGGTCACAATTCTACAACCAATTATTAAGAATCATGTTGCTCTTTAATAAAAACGTATGAATTAACACCAAGTTGATTTTTTTGTACCTCTTATAACAACATCAAGAATGATTTTTCAATTCAGCCTAATTAGTAAAATTTCATATTTATATTTTATATTTAAAGCATATGCTCAACTATATTCATTCCAGTCTGTGATCCCCACAGCTGCCCTCCTGGTGCTGGGGGTGGAACATGACTTTGTGCATGCTAGGAAAGTGCTCTACCACTGGGCTACACCCCCAGCACAAATATATTCATCCTAAACAATATTTTGACTATGTCACACTGATCTCTCTTAATGTTGAGATATCAACTTAAAAACAACTAGTTATCTAGACAAGGCTCACCGTAAAACATTTATCCAGGGCTAGAGAGTTGGCTCATGGTTAAAAGGAACTTGTTGTTCTTATAAAAGACCCAGGTTCAATTCCTACCACCACGTGGAGGCTCACCACCCCCTCAGGCAAGCATAAAAATGGTGTACAAATGCAGACACAGAAGATAATAAAAAGACACAAAAATATTTTAAAACAAAAATTTTATCCATACATACAACTGTAATGCTAGAAAAAAGTAGGTGAAAAACATAAACCAAAGCTTCCCAGAGCCTCTCTGCGCCACCTACTTCCTCATTCATCCACTGTTGATCTTTTTCTTCTCAACTCTAAAAATGAGCAAGTTAATTTTAAAATGCAACACAGAAATTGCTAATTTTGATAACACGAAACTATATCTCCTATGAAGCTCTTCTTCTTCTTTAAATAGAAATTCATATGAATTCTTACATTGAGGAGTTCAGAGTGCAAGGCATCCCTTAATTTAATTCTGTGTGGACTGGAAAGGGATGGATGGGTAAAGGCAACAGATACAGAGCTTGAGACTTGATACAGAGGGCTGCTAAGAAAAGTACCAAAATAATAGGAACGGCAAGGGCTGGCTGACTTATACTTTCTCTCTACAGATGTAGCTTTTTCATGTGTATTATTTTAAATTTCATATCTATTACATGAGTAGGTATTACTATTGTTTTCCTCATTTTATAGACAGTTAAAAATAGCAATGTGGTCTCACAATTGACATTTTGGGGGCATTTTCTAGTTCACAATTTATAAGCATGTTTTTCTCCAATTGTTAAATATACTCAAATTATTTGTGTCCCAAATCCTGAATTAAACAGGAATGGGAAAATGAACAGATGTGCATTCTGGCCTTGCAGCCAAAAAAAAAAAAAAAAAAAAAGTTGAGAGACTTTATGATCCACTCATAATTAGATATCCAGAATATGTATTTATATAGCTACCAGCCTTCTTTTCTTAACTGAAAACTCTTTAAGTACTATTTTAATCTCTTTTTTTTTTTTTTTTTTTTTTTTTCGAGCTGGGACCGAACCCAGGGCCTTGTGCTTTTCCTAGGCAAGCGCTCTACCACTGAGCTAAATCCCCAACCCCTCATTTTAATCTCTTTTAAGAGGTTATTTTACTTTATCAGATGCTTTGTTTTATATAGAATTTAACTACATATTCATAACATTAAAACCAAATAATCATATATTCTAGAATATTTACTTGACATAATATTCCTACCTTTGGAAAAAAATTGAACTAATATGGTGCTGGGCCACATCCTCTTTCCAAATTGGGATTACTGCTTTAGGTGGAGGTTCTTTGTACCACACCTTGCCACCAGAGAGGGACATAGAGAGCTCAGAATAGAGGAAAGAACATAGATTTTAAAACAACCTTTGTACCTCAGTATCATTTTACCCTTTGGTAATATACAAGAATCTGACTCAAACATCTGTTCCAGAAAATGGGAAAAAAATCTATACAATGGGTTGTTGTGTTTGTTGATTATATTAACTGACAAATGACACATGACACATGAAAAATGCATAGTGCAGAATATGTACTCAACACTCATGTTATATGTATATGATTTTTTTAGGAGGAGAGACAAACAGACTAACTGACTGACAAACTGACTCATTATGTAGTCCCAACTGTCCTACAGCTCAAGAGATGAAGATTTCGCTAAAGTGCTAGGTTGAAAGCATGGACCACTAAAAAAAAAACTTTAGTTTATTAAATTATATAAGATACATTCACCATCATTTTTTTATTCTCTCCCTACATCACCTCATTTAGAATATAATAGACAAAAGGCACAAGAGGTTACACATGTAAGATTGTTCAAAATGCTAAGCTGTACAGAGTTTAGGGAAACACACACACACACACACACACACACACACACACACTTTTTTAAAAAATGCTACTGGCTGGACTTTAAAAAAAAAATGCCTCTTTCTCCTCCTCTTTTACCTTCTCCTCCTCTTCCTTTTTCTGCCTTCTCCTTTCCATTCTCCTCCTCTTCCTCTCCCTCCTCCTCCTCTTCTTCTTCCTGAGAAACCTTCTCTGGAACTAAGTCTTTTTTCCCCTGTATTAATCCTTCTATCTTTCATTCCTGTCACCTAGGTTCCATACTGTGTGGCTCTTCTATCCCGTACAGTTTATCCTGTGCTCAACACTCCAATGGATGTGCTCATCATCTCAAGCATGAACCACAAACCTCCTTCCTTCACTTTCTTCCTCCTACTTCCTCTAGTTTAACTACACACTAGCAGCAATTTTGTTATGTTGTTCTTTTATTCAAGGAATTCCAAAGATTTCCCATTAACCACAGGGTAAAATATCCAACCTTCTCCAGCCCCCATGCATCCTTACATACCTCCCACAAGTCCCCAGCATGTTTCCATTGGGCTTGTTTTATTGTTCCCTAGTTTATTTTTCCCTTTAAGGCCTCTCAAGTTATTTTCCCCACTGTTTACATATTTTATTTTGCTCATTCAGATTCTATCATTCCTTCAACTTTACTTCAAGACCTTTCTTCACAGTTCTGCGCACACTCATCATCTCCATATTACAAAACTGTTTCTGTAGCTTATTGTGGTTTTATTTATTTATTTATTTATTTATTTATTTATTTATTTTTTATTTTTGGAGTTCCAGTGGGCTTTTTATTGAGATCAATTAACAAAAAGAAATAAGATTTTACCAACTATCTTTTCTGAATCGTGTATAAACTCTATAAAGACTCAGGTCCATAGACATGTACATACAACTACACAACCCCCTGAACATTTGCCAATTAAACAGAAAGCCAATTTCCCATTTCCCCTAATGTTTTCAAATTTTTAAGTACCCTCTGTTTAAAGTGGAACTGGTCCTGTGTAACTAGAGACATTACAATTATTGTGGCTTTTACATACTGATTTGTTCTTTATCCATCAGCCCTGAATCACCCAAGTTAGGATAGTCTAGTTAAGCCTTGTCTGTATTTTCTACCCAAGTGAGTACAAAGCTAAGTATGACATATGTTCAGAAACTGGTAGTTCCATCTTGGTCCAGAGGTTCCAGCAAGCCCATTTACACACAACACAAATTGTCATTCTTGTCCTCTGCATACACCTTAAGAGTTTTCCCTTAAACTCTTCTACCTACTTGACACAGTTCCTAACCTTCTATTTGTGGGCAAACTTCCCTTTGAATTCTAAACTAGGCATGGAGATGTATCTCAGTGGTAGAATATATATGCACAAAGCCCTGACTTTGATCCTCAGCAAAATATATACACACACACATGCACATGCAAACTCACACATGTGCACACACAGAGTTTAAACTGACTTTCACCTCCCTAGTTTATATAATTTATCTTTTTTGAACCTATTTTATTCGCTGGTATATTCCATTCCATGGAGAATCCCTCTTTCCTGTTCAACTCATTAAATACTGAAGGAAGCAATAAAAACTTGTCCTTACTTGCCACAATTAATTCTGTCTCTCTTTTGTGTATTTTCTCCTTTATTTACCTGTTTTTCTAATATTTTTATTAAGTCACTAATTTATGCATTTGTCTCCATTTCAATCTGCCAACCGTAGTGAAGTCAGGATTCTCATTTCCAGAATCTGGGGCTTCTTGAGCATCTCTCACTGAGCCACTTTAACAGCCATTCCTTTCAGTAACCTCCTGCCCCCATCTTTCTTTTTCTTTTTAATTATTATTGGATATTTTTATTTACATTTCAAATGTTATTCCTTTTCCTGGTTTCCCCTGACATAAGCCCCCTATCCCATCCTTCTCCCCTTCTTCTATAATGGTTTTCCCCCTTCCCCATCCACACCCCCTTCCCACCTCCCCACCCTGACATTTCCCTACAATGGGGAGGGGGTGTCCAGCTTTGGCAGGACCAAAGGCTTCTCCCATTGGTGACCCATCAAGGCCTTCCTCTGCTACATATGCAGCTGGAACCATGGAGTTTGTCCATGTGTACTCTTGGATGCTGGTTTAGTCCCTGAGCTCCAGTTGGTGGTATTGTTGTTCTTATGGGGTTGCAAAGCCCCTTCAGCTCCTTCAATCCTTTTCTCTAACCCTCCAATGCGGACCCCATTCTCAGTTCAATGGTTTGCTGCTAGCATTCACCTCTGTATTTGACATGTTCTGGCTGTGTCTCTCAAGAGACAGCTATATCAGGCTCCTGTCAGCATGCACTTCTTAGCTTCATCAATCTTATCTAGTTTTGGTGGCTGTATATATATGGACTGTATCCACAGGTGGGGCAGGCTCTGAATGGCCATTGCTTCAGTCTCTGCTCCAAACTTTGTCGCCATATCCCCTCCTATGAATATTTTTGTCCTCCCCCCCTTAAGAAGGACTCAAGCATCCGCACTTGGGTTGTCCTTCCTCTTGAGCCTCATGTAGTCCACACAGAACCACTTTAACAGCTATTCCTAAACAGATTTGGGGTGAGAGTGTAGTTTTAAAACGGATTGTGGAGCTGTGCTCATAGCTTTTTTTTCTTTTTTTTTTTTTCCCGGAGCTGAGGACCGAACCCAGGGCAAGCGCTCTACCACTGAACTAAATCCCCAACCCTTGCTCATAACTTTTAATTCAGTACATACAGCATTGGTGTTTACTCTTAGTTATACCAAGGAATTAAAAGAAAAATACCTCTCCATTCTCAGAAATTCTGATTTAAAAAGCTCGTATTTGGGCCATCAAAGTTTTTCCCAGTTGATTTTACTGTGCATCAAAAATTAAAAACTGGTATCTTAGGGAGGGATGTCAGTCAGAACCAATATCCTACCTACCAAAGTAACTCTATGGTCAGTCTCCTTTGAGACCTGTGTCAGGAATCTGAATGGAACTTGGCATAGAGGTAGTATCAGAATTTATCAGTTTCTAGCATTCTCTCTCCCATCCTGGCATCCCTCTTTAAACATTCCGAATCTAGCTTAAACCTTTTACCCTTACTTAGGATTAGCATAACCTGGCCTCTCTCTTCATTTCAGTGAGCTGTCACTCTCACTTGTTTCTACCGTCATAACCATGTCACACTGATTTTTCTGAATAAGCCATGATGACAGGGCCACTTGAATTTAAATATAAACTCAAAATGGAAAGATGGAGCTATTAATTGGGGCAAAAAGAATCACTAAAAGCCCCAAAGTTACCAATGTCAATTAGGATACTGAACAAACTTTGAGTTCTGCTTAAGCTCTACTGAGTTTAAAAATAAACTAGGAGGCCATAAACTGTCTTTCCCAGCCCACCATCTTCTGTTAAGTCTTCCCCACTTCACGGGAGAATTCAATCATCTCAGATGCTCTTGCTTTCCTGTTCTTCAGATGCTAGCAAATTTTTTTCCTTAGGCCTTTTATTGTGATGCCTCAAATTTTCAGCTCTGAAAATTCTCTTGAAAAATACGCATACATGCTTGCACTGTTCTCTTAAAAGTTCATTGAAAAAAATCCAACAGCAGTATTAATGTCAAAAGACATTTTAAGGCACCACCAGTAACTGCCTCAGAATCCCAAGTTTTCTAAATTGTTTTTAATCCTCAATGTTTAAAGATTTAAAATTTTCTTAAACTATAGTCTTTTTGACTAGTCCACAATCCTGAAAAAAATGTCTTTGCAATTCATTTGTTAGCAAAAATGTGAATGTGACTTGAAATGGCATAAGGCTTAGTAACAGTTTTTTAACCTTATTCTATTTAACAGAATAGACAATGCCTTGTCTACAATTTTAAATACTACTGATACTGGGAAATTGCCCAGGACTTCACTGTAGGCAATTACATGTGGTAATACTTAAAAAGATTACTTTCTTAAAATCTGAAAAACTTGAAATTACTAAGACCTATGGGCTTCAGATAACAAATGTTAGACTTCCATCTACATTGTATCAGCTTCTGTAAGTTCCAAATCTTTCTTTCAGTTACACTGAAATTATATATAATATATAATATATAATAAGTAATAGACATTATTAATTATATATAATATATTCTTTACTATATATAATTTGGGAAAAGACACTTGGTGTTAGAAACTAAACTCATTCATAAAACTGCCTCTAAAAGCAGATGATACATTTTCCCCCTTAATAACCACCTTAGGAAAAAACTGCTGGGAGCATGGGGTGAGGACTGACACCAGAGGTTTCCCCTGACCTCCATACACATACACCCACACTTACACGTTTACACACACTAGACACACACACGGATTTGAAACAAGGAAACCACACTGGCATTAAGAAGTGCTACATAATAAGCTCTGAAAACCCTGGGCACCAACAGAGTACAACACGAATGACAAACTGCTTCAGAGCATCTCCCAAGGTAATCCCTAACCACAGCTGCAATTTACCAGTCAGTTGTAGCTATGCTTTTAAGTGTGTGTCACTGCTGTCCACAATTTGCTGCACTGATTGGGGTAAAAGAGTTGTCTTTAACAATTTCCAGTTATTACAGGCTTCAGACATTTTTGAAAAACCTATCAAATCATAACATTATTCTGATACTAAGACTTTATAAAGAAGAGTGAGATATTTTAGTAAGTTCTTAGTCATCTAGGAGGGCGGCTTCTACAAACTAATTGCAAACTAGTTGCAAAAAGAAATTTTAAAAATGTATAATATTCCCTAAACTTTTACTATTTTGTCACGTACAGATGTCTTGACAAGTCATAATCTTTAAATACATGAAAGCAAACTTGCCCAAAGTATCTAAATAGTATGTCAAATAAAAACGTCAAAACCAGAGGTTAATTATAAAGCAACCAGACTCACAACCACTAAGTACAAACAGGGGCGGAGGGAAAGCGGGGATGATGTCCCATGACATCATTTGGCAGTATGGAGTTTGAAGGCTGAGAGCGCCTTCCAAATAACCCTTGCAAAATCCAGCTGGGAAATTGCCCCGGTAAAGCTTAGCTAGCCGAGTTTGAAAAGAATTGAAAAAGCCTCTCTCCTTGAAGTCACATGTCAGTACCATATGAAAAAAATCAAAGCATCCAGGCATGCATCTGCCTCCCACTACCCCGATAGCAAAGGAAAGGTCAGAATTAGGCGGAAACTCGCCCGAGACTGTCAGGGGAGAAAGGACGGCAAAAGCGAAGGGAAGCGCTGCCTCTGCGCCCACAGGCAGGTTTTCCCTCTGTGAAAGCCTCACTGAAGCCAAACTGACACCTATGCTCATCCAACAGAGGATGCCAATCCTCTGGAGAAAGTCGCGAGTCAGACCCCTGAAAATGAACTCCCCGCTTCGGGCAGCGAACCACACTCCCCGAGCGTGGAAGGTGCGGTTCCCTAGTGGTAGCCCTTGCCTCGAGGCGCGACTTCCTCGGGGTCCCCTCTCCAGGCCGCCTTCACCCGCCGCCCGGGAGCCCCCGGCCCCCGCCGCACCTACCGCGGCTGCGCCGGCCGTCACGATGGGCGGCAGCTTCTCGCGCTCGGGCTCTTTCCCCTTCCTCTCCTCAGAGGCGGCCGCGGCCACCGCCGGCGGCGCTCCCGGCGAGAGATCCCGAGCCGCCTCACTCATGTCTGGCCGGGCGGCTGAGGCGCGAGGCGGCGGCGGCGGCGGCCGGACTGCAGCCGGGGCGGGCGCTGCTGCTGCCGCGGCCGCGAGGGGCTCTTCCAACCGCCGCCGCCGCTCCGCCCCCGCCCGCGCGCCCGCGCCCGCGCGCCTGGATGTCGGCGCGCGTGCCCGCAACCCACCGCGCGCGCCCTGGGCCGGCTGCCAGGCCCGCTGCTGCGCGCGCCTGGCTCGCGCCCCCTCGGCGCGCGCGCGGCTCCTGCAGGTCGTCCGGGGGCCGCGGCCCCGCGTCAACGCGCGAGGACCGCTGAGAGAGGGCGCGGGGCGGAGGGGGGCCGGCCGCCATGTTGGTTGCGGGTTGTCGTGGGCGGGCCTCGACTCGGGAGGGCGACGGGCCTATAAGGAATGAGACGCGGATACTAACCCTAGCCTTCCCTTCACCTGTTGTGGCGGATTAGCCGGGGACCTCTGACCCAACTGGTGGCCCTTGACCTTTAAACTCCTCGGGGTCACGTCTGCCCCTTGACCTTCCGTTTCCTGCGGGTCCTCCGGTGCCAGGGAGACTGCTTCCCTGAGCCCCCTTAAGATTAGCCCATTCCCCATGCGTCCTGTCATAGCCTCGTCCTACAGGAGAGGAGCTTGGGGTCGGGAGAGGACAATGCGGCACCATGCTCCCCTCCCACACACACACCAGGGCAGGACGGCCAGGCCACACTTTCCATTTCTGAGCCACGGTCCCTCCTGACTGCCAAATCCGCCTCTCCCTTCCGTGCCCACGCGCCTACATTTTGCTCTCCTCCCCACCCCCATCTTTCGTTCCCTCTAATCCCTTGTCCCCTTCCGTTTATAAGTTACAGATGGACATATCCAAAATGCTGAGTAATCCGTAATAAAGCTCGTAATAAATTCTGGGTAAGAACGTTAAAACTGAATTACTTTAAGCCGAGATGTTAAAATATCGCCACCTCCACCACCCAACGACGTAGACAATTTCCTTTCTCCTCGCCCCCTCCTTTTTTCCTTTTATCAGTCTGCTGGAATGGCAGAGACACCTGCTGATGGAGGAGAAGGGAGGGAGGAAGTGTTCACTGTGCCACTTACTAAAAATAGAGAATTTCTCGACACTGAGGTCTTCGGATTTTGAGCTGAGACTTCGTTATTTTATTCATGGCGAAGTGAATTTTCTAATCCAAGAATGCTCAGATCCAAATACAAGAAGCATGAATATCTTCTGAAACAAACTCAAAGGGGATTTGGAGAATGTCATTTTACATAATTCGGAATCTGGCAGAACTAAATAGTTACAGTTCTTCATGGCAAGAGGCTTGTTTTCAAACCCAGAATTAAAGCAAGCAATGGAGGGACTAGGACAGTGCCTACTGTATTGCTTTGGGAATGATAACCTTTGCTTATATTTATGGGAAAGTCTTTGCAGTTTTAATATTCGGGAATGATAAATTTTGCTTTTATTTATGGGAAAGTCTTTGCAGTTTTAATATAATTGCTGTCACCAACATTTCTTTACTAACAAAAAGTGTGGAACAAGTATCATAAAGTAGCCAGGAATTTCAATCCTGATAATCTTTACAGCCAAATGACGTAGGCACTACTTTGCAGCATCTCATTCTGTCTCCTTTTCCTTGAATTTTTGTTTTTAGACCTCTCTTCTTAAATCTCTGGACTGTCTCAGAGACATCTGTTTTCTTTGAGCAGGTCAGCATGCTGAAAACTGGTAACAAATATTGCGAAGCTAACACTTTATTTTAAATATATTTCAAGATATACCGAGCTGCTGGGTCTAGACTGGTAGGATGAATCCTGAAATGGTGCCGTGTTATCTTTCCTATTGTCTTCAACTAAATTTAGTGATTTGCTATTAAAATACTTGGATCCGAAACGAGCTGGATCGCACGCCTTATGCTCTCACTTTCCGTGTGTGAGACAAAATAAAAGTGTGTCTGTACATCTAGTCACATTCAATAGAACAAAAATATTTAGATATTGGCAAAACACTGGCAAGTCAGAAATGTTCATTTCTGCTGCCTCAGACGAGATAAGCCAACTGAAACAAGCCCATTGGAGTTCTGTACAGGAAAGATAGGCAACACGGTGAATTCGTTTCCACTCCCTACTAAATGCATGCTTCTCAATTTACCACCTAAAGTCTCTTTCATGCCTCCTGTGGGACTGGGAGGTAGATGGGGGGCGCTCTTGGTAAGCTAGAAAGATAACTCTGCAGGAATGTGGAGCCTTGTAAGGCAGCTGTCAACAAAATCTTTGTGTGTCTGCTGGATCTGGGGGTTGGGGGAGTCAGTTCTGGCTGTTCTGTATGCAGAAGAAGCTTTGCAGCGACACCAAGTACAATGGTCAAGAACAAACTTGTTAGCCTTGGAAGAAGTGGGGATCTTCCTAAGTCCAGATGTAACCGGACTAATCAGGTTTTGCATCTGAATTTAGGAAGGTGAAAGACCTAAGGAGGAGCGGGGTTGCGGGGCAGTGAGATGGATTTAGAGACGTTATTTCCAGAGAGGACTGTCAGGGCTAGAGTTGGAAGGCAATGGGAAATCTGATGGAGCACCCCCTCATTACACACAGTAACAGTAATGCACTGGACAACAGCAAGATTGGTTCTGAAAGAGCATTTAAGATCAGGTCCTAGCCAATCATTATGATCATGTGGTCTATTTTAAATGGGTGCCTTACTTTGTCTTACTTTTAAGGTTCTGTCACACGGATGTGTCATGTGGTGTGCCTCCTTGCACACGTGGTGGTCAGAAGGCAGCATGAGTCAGTTCCCTCATTCTGTCCTGTGAGTCCCTGAGGTACCGAGCTCAGGTATGAAGCCAGGCAGGCAGCACCTTGATCTAGTGAGCCTTGCGACAGACTTTTTAAAGAAAGCGTCTTTTTTTTCCCTTTCATATTCCCATTCAGTATTGGTCCTGAAGCAGTGAAGTTGATAAATGTACTTCTTTTAACCATGTTGGCATACGTCCTCGGGTACAATGACTAACTTTTTGGAGAAGAAAAGTATCCAATCTATTTCATTACAGAAGAAAGTAGGACGCACTGCCCTCAAAATGACGCAAACAAGCAGTGGAGGTCCTGCTCGACTAGAGATGTTCTCTAAGACCCTGTTCAGGACCTTTAGGCTGTCTCCGATAAGGATTTCTGTGTTCACACACACACATAATGATACAGCAGTTCTAACTTACCTTTATTAAAAACAAAAGCCAAAACTGTACACAGACTCGTTCCTTAGACAGCGTCAAATGGTGTAACAATCATGAAAGGAAACAAAATAAAAATGTGAAGTTTGGGGTGCGGGGTAAGAAGATGGAGAGGATCTGGGAGGAGTAGGGGCAGGGGAAAGAATATGACCGGACTATGTTATGTGGAAAAGTATTATACAAATATATGAAACAGACGTCTGTGGTAGTAGAGAGTGGGTTAGTGATGACTTAGGGACAGAGGTCAGAGGATGCAGGGATGGGAAGGACAGAGTTGGAATAGTGACAAAAAGCCACGTTTGTAGTAGATGGACTGAACTGCGCTGGCCATATTCACCTGTGTGTGTGGGACCTTTGGGTGAGCTGTAGAATAGGGAAATATGATTCAAATGTATAAAACTGTTTAGAAAGACTTAGTGCAGCAAGTCAGAACAAAGAGAGGATGGAATTTTTACAAAGTATACATTGTTGCACAGATTTAAGACTGAGGAATGCAGCAGTGATCACCAGGCTTAGCACTTTTAAACCGGATGCCCCTTGCCATGATCTCCTCAATGCCCTCAGCATCTTAAAGCTTATACTTTGTCTGCCTTGGGTCTTACCTTCAGTTTCTTACCTACTGTAATTGCCACCAGAATGGCCTCAAAAAAAATATATATATAATTCTTTGCCGGTCCTTTGTTTAAAAATACCTCAATAGCCTTTCAAAGCCTTTACAATAAAACTCCAAACCCCCTGCTCTGGCATTCACCTGAATTCTTTGCAAAGAAGGATTTTCAGAATGCCCTAATTAGAGTCATTTTTTTTTCTTTTCTGCTCCCAGAACATATTGTACATATTTACTTGGCATTCACAGACGACATTGCGTCTTTGTTATTTGTTCCACAATAAATTCCTGGAGAGGAGGGAAAGCCCCATGTCTAATTACTCCTTGAAGCCCCACCTGCAGGGAGCATACTATCTGGAGTGTGCTGTTGAGGTAACTGGATAAGCTCAGATTAACCAAGCAAGACGTTTCTGTAACGAGGCTTGTAAAGGCACTACTGTTCCCAAAGAGGAATGAGAAAAATATCCTGCATGATAGGTTACACTCATGTAGGGGATCTGATCCTAGTATTGATGATTTTTAATTTTCAAGTTTATTAATTCATTTTGGAAACAAGTCTTGCTTCATAGCCCAAGCTGCTCCAGGACTCACTATGAAGACCAGCATGATTATCAAACGTATGTTAATTTCCCTGTCTCTGCTTCCCAAACATCAGGATAACAGATATACACCACCCTGGTATTGCCTCTTAAGCATCTTAATTGTAAGAACAAGGCCATCAGAAGAACCTTCCATAAAGCTGGAAGTGGTCTATATCTATACCGTTCTGTGGAGGTTGCTTAAGACATGAAGACAAATCTTCTACTAAGTTGGTTTCATATCTGAATAGTTATGTGTGATTGGTGGCGCTAAGATGATACCTCAGTTATGAAAGTGCTCCTCCAAATTAGTGGGCCTCATCTAAATGGCTCCATGTTTAACCTCACTCTCCCAAGTGTAGGCAAACTACGTTCATCAAAGGAATGGAGATAGATCTAAAGGCTCTGACAAGTCCAGAAGCTAAATTACTCCTCCACTTTTGGGATGTTTTTTAAGACATTTTCACAGGAGTTTGCATTTACGGCTAAGGCAAATTACATTTGACTACATCTTATATGTGCTAATGCTATGGAGAAATGATCCAATTGAAAATGATCAATATGAAATGATCAATATGAAAATATTAACAGCAGAAAATGTTGAGATGGCTGTAACTGTCCTCAAGTTGATTTCGGTTACTTTCTTTAGACACTCCTAAAGGGATGTGTGTGTGAGTATATGTGTATGTGTGTGTACAAGTGTATACCTATCTATATACTTATATTACCTATACCCAGTAAAGAGTTCTCCTTGAATACCATGTGTATGATTCTAATTGTCTCACCTGTATATATTTATAACTTCTAAATCTTAAACCCAATTTTATACTTTTTTTACTTGCAAGAGATTAAAAACGACTTTAAAATAAATGACAAATCAGAAGCACCCTGTACAGAATGTGCCTGTTTGCAAGTAATTTTATAAAAATAAATAGTCTAAGGTAGCTTAAGACATGAAGACAAATCAATTAGGCAGCCATTGCTATTTCTTCCTCTTGTCTTGTTAGAGATGCTCAATTAAAACTGGATTCTTCCCCGGACTCCCATTTAGCTGTGATGAGCATGCGATTTAATTCCGATCAATGAAGCCCGTCGTAGTCTGGAGCAGGAGTTTGGAACGCTGCTGAAACTGAGCTTGCTATGGCAGCTCTGCCCGCTTGTATTTGCATTTCTAGTTTTGCTCTTCAATTAAATCCTTACCTTGTTTAAATCCATGTTGAATGCCTTTTCCAGCATTTGCCTTTAAATATATCCCTGTTGTTTTCAACATGTGTACGCATGTATATGAACACACACATACTTTACAAACACATATACACTACCACACACACTCCACAAGAACATATATACTACATACACACATGCCACATATATACATACCACATACACACATACCACATATGCACATACCACATGTACATATGCCACATACAGACATACCACATACACACATGCCACATACACACATCACACACACACACATCACACACACACACACACACACACACACCTATACATGCTCTGTGCACATACAGGTACACACACACTCCACATACATACATATGTGCACACTCCACAAACACAAGTTTCTCAGTTTCATCTTAATTTACCCCGAAACGTTCAGGTAGTTAAGTTTTGATGGATACAACTTGTTTCAAGTCATGACTCTAGTTAAGCAAATTATCTTAATTATATCTGTGTTATTGTTCTAACAACCTTTACCAATCACTGAACTTCCTTGTTCGGAGTTAGAAAGGATGGATGCCTGCGGATTTTAACTCCATGCACTGGAAATAACGGGCTGCGAAAAATTGACTTCACTTCTATCTTTTGCAATTTTTAACTAGTCTATGTGGCTTTGGAAAAATTACTCTCTGTGTTAATTTCCTTATACTTGAATGGGTGTTGTGAAGAAAAATGAGAAACATACAAAAGGACTTTGTGAACTATGGTGCATTTTAATAACTGCAAGTTAATGGGCACTGCTGGGTACCACAGGCTAAGCACTTCTAGCTGATTGGCACTCTTATTCTCTTCAGAGTTCCGTTTTAACAGGTATTGCTGTAGGAAAGGCTTGTTTCCATTCTATAGATCAGAGACATAAGAGGTCACAGCCGGTATACTGTTTGTCCAGAGTCATCTTTTCACTCTCCAGTTCTATTAAAAAATAATTTATTGAGGCAAGGCTGAGAGATAATTATATATTTTAAGATATATAATGTGTTGTTTTGATGCACATATGAGTATATACACCTTGTGAACTTAGCAGAAAAATCCCCCAAATGGGGGGCAAGAGTTGCACAAGTAACAGATTGTTAAACAGGCAAAAGCAAAAAATAACCTCTTGGTGTTATATTTATGTTAAAACACGAAATAGACAGAGAAAACACACAGAAAGCTGTAGAGAAACAAGTCGCATGGAAAGGCACGCCCACTGGAATAACAATTGGCTCCTCAACAAAAAAACTAACCAGCCAGGAGGACTTGGAGTGATGTATTTTAAGCTCTCAAAGCCCAGGAAAATGATGGCGTGATTAAGGAAGAAGACTTTCCATGATAAAAGCAGGCAGATGGAAGTCATAACCACTAGCAGCCACTACCGAAGGCACTTGAAGGAATCCAGAAATAAAAACATGCCGTGATGTCATTGGAGAGAATAAATCATGCAAGGACAATAATTAAGCAACTGAGGACAAGGAAAACATAAAACACTACAAAAATCAGCAAAATGACAATCACGGGTAGTTAATATAGATCTCTCTATAAAGATTCCACATATTGATCTTGTCTCTTTGCCTAAAAGACACAGGTTGGTAGATTTGGTTTGAAACAGACTCTTAGGAAAGTTAAGTAACTTAGGGCTGCTGAGAAGAATGGATCCAGAAATGTTTTATTCTACTTGTTACATCCAAGAAACACACCTCAACATCAAAACTTGGAGTGATCTTGGCCTCAGAGGACAGGAAGAAGTTCTCCAGGCAAAGAGAACTAGGGAACAAGATTTCACTGTTCTAATATCTGAAAAATAGACGTCAAACCACTTTTAGTCAAAAGACATAAAGGAGGTCACTTTGCGGTAATTAAGAGAGCAATCTACCGAGGGGACTTTACAGTTTTAAACATATACACACCAAATACAGGAATCATAGATTTAATTCAACGCAGTAATGGTGAGTGACTTCAGTATACTCATCAAAAGCCAGGTCATTCTGACAAATATTGAGGGAGAAATATGAATTCAGTGATATTGTCACTCACATGGATCCAATAAACGTCTAGGAAGAGTCCATCCAAACACCACAAAGTTCATATTCTTTTAAGGAAGCTTACAGAACTTTTTAAAATACAGAATAATAAGACATAAAGCATGTACCAACAAAAATATAAAAGTTGAAGCAATTTTGATATTCTTTCTGTTAGAATGGGATACAACTAGAAATCAGCAGCAAGAGGAACCACAGAACGCACAGAAATGCCTGTGATTAAACAACGCACTGCTCAATGATGAGTGGGCCATCAAACGAAGCAGGGAGGGCATTTGAAAACCTTTCTCAGAATCAAAGAATAACAAAAGCACAGCACCACAATCTGTGGGCTCCACAGCAGCAGTCTTAAGAGGGAAGCTTACGTTTAAAAGATCTGCTCTCAAACAAATAATAATGCATCTTAAGATCTTCAAAAAAAAAAAAAAAGTAACAAATCAACCCAGTAGATGGAAGACGTAATTAAAGTCGAGGAAAATTTTAATGAGATGGAAATTTATAATACGAGAAAGAAATCCGTGAGACAAAGATTTGGTTTATTGAACAGGTAAATGAGAGAAGCAAACTTCTACCCAAACTAAGCAAAAGGAGAGAGGAAAAATCTCAAATTAATGAAACTAACAGATGTCAATGAAATTCAGAAAACCATGGGACATACATATTTTTACTTATATTCCACTAAATCTAGAAATAAATGGTTTTTCTATCAAAATTAAACAAAACAAGATAAATTAATTAAACAAGCATATAGAAAGCAATGTGACTGAAGTGACAACTAAAACATTTCCCACCAAGATAGTCCAAGCTGGAGTCACTGCTGAAGTCTACCAGACATTTAAAGAGCAAAGGGTTGGCAAGCAGAGCTCACACAACTCCTACAGAGAGAGGGGTCTTGAGTTAGCCCCCAGCACCTATGCAGGTGCTTTACCATTGCCTGTAACTCCAGCTCCAGGGTATCTGAACCTTCTTAAGGACCTGCATGCATGCTTACATGTGTGCGCGTGTGCGTATGTGTGTGTGCACACACACACACAAAACCACACAAATACACATGCACATGCACACACAGACACACACACACATAACCACATACACACACAACCACACATATACACATGCACATGCACACACAGACACACACACATATAACCACATACACACACAACCACACATATACACATGCACATGCACACACAGACACACACACATATAACCACACACACACAACCACACATATACACATGCATGTGCACACACACACACACACACAAACACACACACGCACAGAGGTATTTAAAAAATGAAGAACAACGTTTCTCAAATTCTGTCTATGAAACAGAAAAGCACAAAACTTCTTTTTTATGAAGCCAGCATTACCTAGAGACCCAAACCAGACAAAGACACTACAAAAAATGCCATGTATCAATCTCCCTGATGAACATAGATGGAGAAGTTCTCATTAAAATGCAAACCAAATCCAACAGCACATCAATCACCATGATCAAGTTGTCATTATTTTAGAGACCAAGGAATGGTTTAACATGTGCACATCAATAAGCGCAGAGCACTATATACAAGCTAAGTACTGACATGACATGGCTATCTCAATAGGTAGACTAAAGTCTTTTTAACAAAGTTTAACATATATTTCTTCAGGATAAAAGTCCCGAGGAGACCAGGAATAGAGGGAACATGTATCAACATAATGAAGGCTATCTATGACAAACTTAAAACCAACATTATACTGACTGGGGTGGGACATTCAGCGTTTCCACTAAAACCAGGGACAAGATAAGATTTTCTACTCTATCCACTCTTACTCTTCAAAGTCTAGTCTAATAAGACTAGGAAACAAAAGAGAAAGGAAAGAAGCCAAAGTATATTTACTTTCAGATAATATGATTCTATAGATAAGACATCCTAAACTTCCTCAAGAGAATGACACACATTTTAAGCAAAGTGTGGATTTATGCAAAATCCATGTTTAAAAAGCAGTAACCTTCCAAATACTAATGATAAGCATGCTGAGAGAGAACCAGGGAAATAGTCCCACTCACAACTGTAGAAAAAGGAAGGGAGAGAGATGGGGAGGGAGAGAGGGATGGAGGGAAGGAAGAAAGGAAAAGAGAAGAAAGAGGAGAAGGAAGAAATAAAGACCCTAGAATTAACAAAACCAAGGAAGTAAAAGACCTTTATAACGAAAATGTCAACACATTGAAGAAGGAAGCTGAAGAAGACGCTGGGAGATTGAAAACCTTGCAAGCTCATGCATGATTTCACTTAACAGGATGATTTTCAGTCCCACTCACTTTCCTGCAAGCGACAAATTTTAATTCTTCAAGCTAAACAAAATCCCTTCCTGTATGCATACCATAATGTTTTATTCATTTGTCTTTTAATGGACATCTAGGCTGAGTCCACCCCTCGATTTTGTGAATGCTGACAAAATAAACATGGATGCTTCCCATCCTGATCTTTGAGCGTGTGCGTGCTCTGCCTGAGCGGCTGAAGAGTCTGAGAAGAACAGTGGGTACCGTGGCGTCTTCCCATTGGCTGTTTCTCCTTCTCCTCCATCCCCTTCTGCCTGGTTCTCCTCTGATGCAGGGAAAAGATGTTTTAGGAAAAAAGTCTCCATGCTTTTTACATGGACCCTGGGCCCTGAACTCAGGTCCTCATGGTTGAACAATGAGTGCTCTTACCCACTGAGCCAAGGCTGCATCCATGGGGTGTATTTCTTAAAAGCTGCCCTTGAGCCTAACTAGATCAGCCACACTTCCTCGCTTTTTTACTTCCTCCTTTTAGACCTGGGTTATTTCCGATAAGGTCATTTCGGGTTCACAGATTCATTATACTACAATCTGAGATCTCCCAAGTCTGTGTACAAGAGGTTTCATTTTGCAAATTGTACTCTTAAAAATCTAGAATTTCTACTTGTTTCTCCTTTATCATATTTATCTGCTGTGATATTGCTGTTTTGCTTATTTCATCATGGATATTTTTTTTAAATCCTGAGATGCTTTTCCTTAGTATACCATAATTCTGTTTTTCTTTTCTTTTATGATTAATGAATTTTGTTTGAATGTGATAATTATTTACAATGCATTATATTTACCCTCAATGTACATTTGTTTGAAGGAATCATTTTTGCTGTAATCATTTGCAATAAACTTGTCTAACCTCAAAATAAATAAATAAATAAATAAATAAATAAATAATGGAATTTGTTAAAAGAAGGAGAAGGAGGAAGAAGAGAAAGAGGAGGAGGAGGAGGAGGGAAGAGGAGGAAGAGGAGGAAGAGGAGGAGGAGGAGGAAGAGGAGGAGGAGGAAGGGAGGAGGAGGAAGAGGAGGAGGAGGAAGAGGAGGAGGAGGAGGAGGAGGAGGAGGAGGAGGAGGAGGAGGAGGAGGAGGAGGAGGAGTCTCCATGCCTCATGTCAAATGTGGGCATGCTACTTATGGCCAATCAATGAAAATTCATCTTTTACCACAGTGATTAATTTAGAGCTGGGGGCTTGATCCAACTCAGACTAGCAAGAGATAAGAGAAATATTTTCAGAACTGTTAAGGGAGAATGCTTCTTTGCATAGAGAACTTGTGAGAACAAACTCTACTCCCTTTCCCTCCCTTTCTCCCTCTCTTACCCAACCCCAGCCCCTGCGTGAAGGTTCTACAGAATAAATTCTGTGAAATGAAGTTGATGCCATTGATGGCAGCAAGGGAGAAAATAAAGAAGACTGGGTTTTCTTGTGTAATTCATGATCCACAGAACCTGACTCATTACATTATCTTCCTCATAAGACATGGCGTATATTGGTGTTATCATTGTATATAGCCAAAAAGGTCCTGGTTGGTTTGATAACTTTGGGTGGGCTCAGGAATCCTTGTTTGAAATAAGCTGTAGCATGTGATTCTGGATTAGGTGGTGGTCGTGGGCTTACGGCCACACGTCAGAGAGATCACATTTTCAGAGAGCAAAGGTACTTGCTTCATTAACTCTATTCTCCAAACTTCTAAGTAAAATATGTAGGTTAACAAGAATTTAACTAATCTCATTTAATGAATTGTATTTTGACAGCTTAAGTCATTTGTCTATTATACATCTGCCAAAGATAAATGCTCTCGAAACCTAAAAATCATACATTTTTCTGCCTTGCCGTCATAAATGATTTCATTGCAGCAACAATGACACCAATTTTATGCCTTTTATGTAGCGAAGTAGAGAAAATGGGTCTTAAATAGTCATTACCCAGTAAAAATGGAGCTGTCACCCCAAATAGTCAACAGTAAGAGCAGAGAATTTAAACAAAACCAGCAGCTCCCATATCCTTCCCTACACATGAGCTAGAAATGGGTGTGTAAAATTGGCAGGCATTGTGGGGATTTTCAGATATCCACCAATCATATCTGTGTCTATATATATTCTGCTGATGAAGTCGTGAAATGCCAGTTAGATGTGGACAGAAGAGCTGGGAAGATGGCCCAGTGAGTAAAGGTGCCTTTTGCTGTTAAGCCTGAAGGGTTGACAGAATCTCAATCTCTCTCTCTCTCTCTCTCTCTCTCTCTCTCTGTCTGTCTCCATGTGTGTGTCTGTGTGTCTGTGTGTATCTATATGGCATATCCACACTTGTTTTTGTGCATGTGTGCACCTTCTGGTACATGGGGAAGTCAGTGATCTCTATAACTCTCGGACTATTCTCTTGCAGCAGGGTCTCTCCCTGAACTTGGTACTTACAGTTTTTTTGGATAGATAGATCCTCCTGTCTGTGTTCTTAACAGAGCTCAGGTTACAGGCATACATCAGATGTCTGGCTTGTTACATGGGTACTAGAGTACAAACCCCAACTCCATGATTGCCCAGCAGGTGTTATTGACTGTGGACCCATCTTTCCAGCCCCAGCAATAACTTTTTCTAGGAACTGAAGGACCTTCTTATATATGGGCTACTACTCGAAGGTACTTCTCACTCTCAGTGTTGGAAGGGTAGGGAGTCCTTCTTACAGCTAATCCTTTCAGGAAATACTCTTACTGGCCTACCCAGAGGCCTGTCTCTTAGTTTATATTAGATCTAATTAGGTTGACAACCAAGATCAACATCACAAAGATGGCCAGTGTGTCTGTTACTAACATTTGTTTTGTTTACTTAAGAAGATGGTATTTGGGTTCAGAGGTAAAAAGCACTGGCAGACCCAGTTTCAATTTCCAGCACCCACATGGAAGCTCCCCACCATCTATAACGTCAGTCTTAGGGCATCCCACACTCTCTTCTGGCTTCCTCAAGCACCAGGCATGCACATTGTGCACAGATATGCATGCAGGCAAAACATCATACACATAAAAATAAAAATAAATATTTTTTAAGATGATATTTTATAAGTCTAAGATATGAGGGAGAGGGATAACACAATATTAGAATGGTTTCTGTGGCATTTCAACTCAAATTTTTTACGAAGACCTTAATTCCTTTAAGTAAATGAATCTAATTGATTGTACAACCTTTATCGATGACAGGGGTCTAGAATTTCTGTGTGGGCACAAAAATTGTATGTAATACAATGATCTTTCATAATTACAATAAAAAGAGAAATTAGGCTTGGGACAAATTTGTGATCAACAAAAAAACATTCACTCTAGGTCAGATCCAAGGATGAAGCCACAGGTGTGCACTATGATAAAGGGAGGCCGTGAGAAACTGTTGCTCTGAACTTATAATGAGCTTACAGAATGAAACACTGCTTTGAACTTAATATCGACATCCTTCTGTAACTCCTCTCTTGTATAACATGTTATCTATGACGTAATTTTCTAAAAAAAAAAAAGTTTGTCTATAAAAAGGCCAGAGAATAGAAATAAGGTGGTGGTTCATTCGGGCTTGGCCCCACCCACCAAATGTATACATGTATATATCTGTTTGTCTGTGCATGAACATGTGTGGAGTAGATGAAATGGGTGGTCAGACCCAGCTACAATGTGTATGTGCATGAGTATGTGTGTGTTTGTGCATATTTGCCTGGGTGAAGGATTTTAATTCTTTTCCTTCCTTTGTAACGTTTTATCTGTGAGGTAATTCTTACATAGGGAACTAAGCAATAAAAAGGGGCGTGTAGGCAGTTTCTGCTTCACCTGGTGTGTGTGTTGTCTATGTGAGTAACCTCTCTTTTCCTCCCTGGTTCACAGAGAATCAACAAGCTCCAAGTCTCTCACCTGGCCAGGAGCTCTAGACATAAATCCTTTACCTAATCCCTGACCCCCTGTGAACAGTGTCTCAATCACCAAAGCCAGTGGTTTTCAGTCACAGAATAATTAAGAGAGGGTTAAGTTTCCAGAAGCCATCAGCTCCCAGCCCCCAGTTAGAGAGAATTACAAGGCCAGAGATCATCAGCCTTTGGCTGAGTCCAACTGTGTTCCACCACAGCTCAGTCCCCTAAGCTGAGCAGGCCCCAGGCATACCAGACCCTATAATGTGATGAGATCATCTTCCTGTGACTGTGTTACAGTCTGGGGTTCACTTGACTTAGGGTGTAAAGATACCCCTGGCAACTCTCATCTAAACATTGGGGCATGGAAACTAGAAACTGGCTGGCAGAAGTCGCAGACTCACAGAATGAGAAGGGGTTCATGTGCCACCGTTGCCTTGACGGGAGCAGAGGGAGTATATAAGGGTAAACGTCAGCATCCTTTAAAGGGCTGAGGAAGGTCCTTGGACCAAGCCAGAAAACAGGCACCTCAGCCTTACAACTGTAAAAACATGTATTCTGTCAACAGAGCTCAGGCAGCTAATCCTGGACCCTTGTAAACCCCTCAGTAGAGAATCCCACCAGATCTGTCTGAACTTCTAACCAGCAGAATCATGAACTCATAACATCATGACTGCTGTTTTAAGTTGTTAAATCTGTCCTATTTTTATATGTGTCTATCTGTGAAGTGTGTGTGTGTGTGTGTGTGTGTGTGTGTGTGTGTGTGTGTGTGCGCGCGCATGGGCATGCATGAGAGCACATGGGGGAAGGGGTTGCATATACTCCTGAACCTGCAGAAGTCAGAAAGGGTGTTGGGTGTCCTGCTCTACCCCTCTCCATCTTATTTCCTGATGTAGAGTTTGTCATTGAACCTGGAGCTAGCCTGGAAAGCCACAAACATCAGCAGCCTTAAGCCCCTGCTACCTACAACACCAGGGCTGAATACATGTATGGTTGTGCCTAGATTTGTATGGTAGGCATTAGGGATTTGGATTTATTCCCATGCAGCAAGTACTCTTACCTATGGAGCCATCTCCTTAGATTTGTGCTAAATTCGATGCCACAATTAATAGAGTCAAGAAAACTGCACAGAATATTCAGGGTAAGGGGAGAACCTCCATCTTCTGCATCCCTAACACAGTGGCAGGGGACAGGATACTGGAAAGTGTGTTAAATGCAAACTATTTAAAACGTGCGTGCGTGTGTGTGTGTGTGTCAGTGTGTGAGTGTGTATGTGAGTGTGTATATGTGTGAGAGTGTGTGTATGTGTGAGTGTGTGTGTGTCTGTGTGTATGTGTGAGTATGTGTGTATATGTTAGTGAGTGTGTGTGTGTGTAAGAGTGTGAATATGAGTGTGTCTGTGTGAGAGTGTGTTTATGTGTGAGTATGTGTATGTGTGAGTATGTGTGTGAGTGTGTGTGTATGAGTGTGTGTGAATGTATCTGTGTGTGTGAGTGTGCGTATGTGTGAGTGTGTATGTGTGTGTGTGTGATGTGTGAGAGTGTGTGTGTGTGTGTGTGTGTGTCTGTGTGTGTATGTGTGAGTATGTGTGCATATGTTAGTGAGTGTGTGTGTGTATGAGTGTGTGAGTGTATCTCTGTGTGAATGTGCGTATGTGTGAGTGTGTATGTGTTTGTGTGTGTGAATGTGTATATGTGTGAGAGTGTGTGTATGTGTGAGTGTGTGTGTCTATGTGTGTATGTGTGTGTATGTGTGTGTATGTGTGTGTGTGTGAGTGTGTGTGTGTGTGTGTGTATGTGTGTGTGTGTATGTGTTTGTGTGTGTGAATGTGTATATGTGTGAGAGTGTGTGTATGTGTGAGTGTGTGTGTGTCTGTGTGTGTATGTGTGAGTATGTGTGTATGTTAGTGAGTGTGTGTGTGTGTGAGTGTGTGTGTGTGTGTGTGTGTGTGTGTGTGTGTGTGTGTGTGTGTGTGTATGTGTGAGTGTGTATGTGTTTGTGTGTGTGAATGTGTATATGTGTGAGTGTGTGCATGTGTAAGTGTGTGTAAGTGCATGCGTGTGTGTGTGTGTGTGTGTGTGTGTGTGATGTTTTGTCTGAATGTGTCCCTGTCTGTGCACTACTTCCATAGACCCATGGAGGACATAAGAGGGTGTCAGATCCTGGAACTGGAGTCACCAAAGGTTGCGAGCTGTTGTGTGGGTGCTGGGAATCAAAGCTGGTCCTCTGGAAGAGTGACAGATGCTCTTAACCACTGAGCCATCTCTCCAGCCATTATTTTAAAACTTTTACAGTCTTCAATTAAGTCACACAAGTATTGCCAAGTGCTGTGGCACAGGCTTACTGACTCCTGATGCACTGTGTATCTCTCCATTTCCACCTTTGCTACAATGTCAACACCACTGGGCAGCAACCACCAGTCCTTTTCATCCTATGCCAATGCCAAGAGCAGATCTCGATTCCCAGTAGGCACTTAATGAACATTTATAGGATAAACAAATATATTATTAGGACTAGAATTATATCAGCCAGCATTGAAACAACACTCAGCTGCTGGCAATTATTTATGCTTGAATTCATTAGAAAGATTGTAATAAGCTTCTCTGAATGTGCAAATAGAGTTAAATTGGTCAAATCAATCAAAACATAAATTCGGGGAGTTTGTGGCACACGCCTTTAGTCCTAGCACCAGAGAGGTAGAGGCATGTGGATCTCTGGGAGTTCCAGGACATTCTGTTCTACATAGCAAGTTCCAAGACAACCAGGGCTCCCTAGAAAGGCCATGTCAAGAAGAAGAAGAAGAAGAAGAAGAAGAAGAAGAAGAAGAAGAAGAAGAAGAAGAAGAAGAGGAGGAGGAGGAGGAGGAGGAGGAGGAGGAGGAGGAGGAGGAGGAGGAGGAGGAGGGAGGAGGAGGAGGAGGAGGAGGAGGAGGAGCAGGGAAGGACACCTGATGAAGGATTCTTCACTAATAACACACATGTACCGGTTTCACCTTATGTGTGCTGTTGACCTCCATTTGTCAGGACTCTATAGAGAGAAATACACCAAAAAATTTCTGGTGGCTTTTTGCTGCTTCTGCGGACCCAGGCCAATTGGCAGGGTGATGGCAGCTGGTACAGACTCATGTGGAGTTTTGCTAAGACAGACTCGGGTGCTGAGGCAAGACACGCGGTGAGGCAAGACCCGTGGAGGACACGTGAGGTCTGGAGGGAGTATAAACGGGACTCAAGGGACTGTGAGAGGGGCTTGCTTGTAGAGTAACCTATGCAACACTTCTTTGTCTCGTGTCTTCGCTGAGAGAGGCCCAGCAAAGAACTTCTCCTGGCATCCCTGTTGTTCCTCCTGCTGACTTGAGCCTGAGGCCTTGCTGTTCCTGCTAGGCCTTGCTACCACTGCTGCTATTGAGACGCTACTGAACAGGACTGCTGGTGTATCCATGAAGTGTTTGCGAGTGGATCAAGCTGATCTGTGAATCGAATTGCTGATTTCCTGACAACTCAGAAGGGATTTGCTCCAAAGAGCCATTTCTAAACAGGTCCACTTCCTCTGTATCCTAACAACCTTCTTTCCCTCTGGTGGGTGGTGGCAAGAAGGGAGGTTAAAGCATTTAAGAACCGTTACTAAAAACAGGGTGAGAAAACAATTAAAGCATGTAACTGAATTAAATTAGACGTTAGTTCTAAATGCTTATCGAGTTCTTCAGCCCACATTTAGAAATGATGGGTACAGCTGCCAAATCAGATGGGGTCAAAAACAGACGAAAAACAAACAAACAAGCAAACACCAAACAGGCTTCAGATTTATAGTTGCTGGAAAACAAACCCAATTCCAACTTGTTCAGTAAGGAAAGGGACTGTTAAGTCCTACCAACAATGTATTACATGTGAGACACCAGCAGGTCTCTCTGGAGTGTACATAGGAGCAAACACGCCTGGCTATCTAGCAGTTCCACCCTGGAGGGCCTAGGACAGGTAAGTACAGTACAAGGCTGTATGCCACAGGTCGGAAAGGTTAAAGCGATGAATCATGGGAATAAAACTGATGAGAGTGTGTTTGTGGCTGTCTGTTTTGTTTTTGTTTCCTTGGAAGGTTGAACAAAGGTCTCAAGGGGAAGGCTTTATACAGAAGTTTCATCTGGCATCATGGCAATGGGGGTAGAAGGTGACCCACGGGAAACCTGCCCTTTGTCTCATTAGTGGCTCCAAATCCATGCCTCAGAAATGAACTGTGTGTGTGTGTGTGTCTGTCTGTGTGACTGTGTCTCTCTGTGTGTATCTGTGTGTGTCTGTGTGTGTGCATGAGTGTGTGTAAAGATCTCTGTGTGTGAGTGTGTGTCTGTGTGTGTCTATGTGTGTCTGTCAATGTGTGTGTGTGTGTCTCTGTGTGTGAGTGTCTGTGTGTGTAGTGTCTGTGTGTGTATATATCTGTGCATGTATGTGTCTGTGTGTTTGTATATCTGTGTGTGTGTGAGTGTGTGTGTGCATGAGTGTGTGTATAGATCTGTGTGTGTGTCTGTGTGTGTATAGATCTCTGTGTGTGAGTGTGTGTCTGTGTGTGTCTATGTGTGTCTGTCAATGTGTGTGTGTGTGTCTCTGTGTGTGAGTGTCTGTGTGTGTATATATCTGTGTATGTGAGTGTGTGTCTGTATATCTGTATGTGTGTGTGTGAGTGTGTGTATGTATCTGTGTGTGTATATATCTGTGCATGTGAGTATGTGTCTGTGTGTTTGTATATCTGTGTGTGTGTGAGTGTGTGCGCACGCACATCTGTGTGGTCTAAGGGACTGAACTCACGTCCTAAGCATGCTAAGCATAGCAAGTATTCTTCAGGCCAGCTGTACCTCAGGACCTACCTCAGAGAGAAATACATAGACCCTTCCTAGACAGAAAGTTATGCTTTATTACGCTCCTCCTAGGTCTCACAGGTGCCTTGTCTTGTGCATGTGAGAGTTATGTGGGATACTGGACATTTTGAAAGTGTTAAAGAAACGCTACTGATGTTATCAGAGAGAGCAATGCAGAAGAGCCCCCAATCTACCGGTAATTTCTTTTCTCTAGGCCAAGGCATTAATCTGCAGGCTTTTTGATTCTCTGACAAGCCTCTATTTGAAGTGTTCTTTTTATGTAGTGAAATGTCTTTTCGAACTTAAATATAGAACCGATAAAAATGTCTGGTGAAATACACAAAGAATGAGAAATAAGATTAAAAAAAAAAAAAAAAAAAAGCTGCTTTTGTGACCCACCTGGAACCCGGCTAGTGGTGATAGTACTTGTGATTACATTGCCCTCTAGTGGCAACTTGAGGTAATTAGGCACAAAATCATTTCCTTGGGTAGGTAGGTCAACTTATTGTAGGTTTCCCAGTGAGGTTGCAATGATGACGCTCAGAGGATGAAGACTCTTGTTGACTTTGTGGGCTAACAAATCTTCCTCTTGTCATAGCACAGTGTGAGAAAGAAACTAGAGCAGTAGCTTTAAAGATGGAGGAGACTTGGAGGGAGCACTAGGTTCTCCTGGAGTCCTGGGGGGACTTTTAAAAACATCTTACATTTTTAAAATGTAAGTTTTTAAAAATGTTTGTCCATCTGTCCATCCATCCATCTGCCCATCCGTCTGTCTGTCCATCCATCTGTCAGTCTGTTTGTCTGTCTGTGTCCACAGAAATCAGAAAAGGATGTCAGATCTCTTCGAGCTGAAGTTACAGACAGTTGTCAGCCACTCATCCTGGGTGCAGGGAACTGAACCCAGGTCCTCTTCAAATACAGCAAGTGTGCTTGTTTATTGAGAGGGACATTTCCTCTGCCCCTCAAACATGCTATACTTGAAAAGCACTTTGCAAAACCACAAGGGAGTTTCCCGAGGGTGTATGTGAATGAACGCAGTCACATGTGTGTGTGTTGTCCTAGGATAAAGAGGCTTCCTGAGTAAGGGACACTAGTCAGCAAAATGCACAGCACATCCTACAGTCAGACATCTTTCATGGGACGTTTACAATATGCCTCAGCCCAGTGCTGTCATCCTGACTATCCAGAATACCCACAAAGAGACTAAGTGTGCATTTAGATCGAATGGGTCTTCAAGGTCATGGCATTGAGACTGTGTTCTTCCTTTTAGACACTTAGTAAGTGGTGAACGTATTCTGTAGTCCGGGCAACTGGAGTGTCTTTAAGATGCTGCCTCTCTTTAAAGTAACTTAGCCATGTACCTCTCAAAGACAAAGCAAAATCATTAGTTAAATTAGCATTGTGATTTAGAGAGGGAATAATTGCTGGTGGAGATGATGTAACCACAGGTTTCACATGGACAAGCATTTCCTGTCATGCGGGTTTCCTTAAAGAAAATGAAAAGAAATGAGTACCTTTTCTAGACCACAAACCTCCTTTTAAATATTTAAATATTTATTTATTTATTTAAATTGCCACGGCATGCATGTGGGGGTAAGAGGACAGCTTTATGAAGTTGGTTCTCTCTTTACACCTTTACATGGGTTTTGGGGATCAATCTTGGGTTGCTGGATCTGCACAGCAAATGCCATGGTCAGCTGGGTCATCTCTTTGACCCAACCTCTATCTATCTATCTATCATCTATCTATCTATCTATCTATCTATCTATCATAAATTTTACTGTGTAGCCCTGAATGGCCTGGAACTTGCTATGTATTGCAGATTGGCCTCAAAGTCACAGAGATCTGAGATCTGCTTGCTGCTGCCTCACTGGGTTTAAAGGTATGAACCCCACCCAGTCGAAACCCCACACTTTTTAATTGGATATTTTTTATTTACATTTCAAATGCTATCCCCTTTCCCCATTTTCTGTCCAAAACCCCCATCCCCTCCCCTTCCCTTGCTCCTATGAGGATGGTTCCCCCCACCCACCCCTCCCCACCTCCCCACCCCTGACATTCCCCACACTGAGCATCGAGCCTTGGCAGGACCAAGGGCTTCTCCTCCCACTGATGCCCAACAAGGCCAAGTGGGAAACTTAACATCGTGTTTGTTTGTTGCTAAACAACTCTGGGTACACTGTGATGTTAAACCCATTCTCTCGTTCCAGGTTCCCTCTCTGTGCAAGCCAGCTCTGCAGCAGATGAGGAAGTCTCCCTTTTTCTTAGCTGAAAAGGATGCTCCAAATATCAGTAAGCAACAGTGAGGGAAAGGACACACAGTGTCATGTGTGGTTTCCGTGCAGGGCAGCAAGCGATGGGGACGTGTTGAGAGGTGCATGAAGATCTCGGCTCCCTAATTGGGCAGACATGAATTATCCAGCCCTGACTACTGACACAAATGATTTAACAGTGCGTTTTTAGACTCGTCTCCAGGGTACGTACGAATATCCGGTGTGTAGGACTTTTCCTCTAAGGATAATTTTAGCCCTGAAAACTCATCAAATTATTTCAAATCCAGGCATGTTTCAAAATATGAGTGGGTGACTTAGGAAAGACCTATTCTTTTTTTTTTTTTTCTTTTTTCTTTTTTTCGGAGCTGGGGAGGAAAGACCTATTCTTAAGAAGTAACAATGGTGACAGCACAATCCAAGGGCTTTGAAAAAGAACGAGGACACACACACACACACACACACACACACACACACACACACACACACACTGAAACACACTGAATCACTTTCTCCCTGCCCTTCCTCCGTTCTTTTGGTTCCCAAAAATTAAGATGGATTGACCACATTGAGAGCTATTTGGTATTACTTTTCAAAGCCAAGGAATGAGTTTGTATTGGCACTAGAGGCAAACAGTTCTAACCCACAGAAAAGAGGGCAGAGTTTAGGCCTAAAAAGACCAACACCATGGGCTAGAGAGATGGCTCAGCGGTTAAGAGCACTGACTGCTTTCCAGAGGCCCTGAGTTCAATTCCCAGCAACCACACGGTGGCTCACAACCATCTGTAATGGGGATCTGATGCCCTCTTCTAGTGTGTCTGAAGACAGCTACAGTGTGCTCCTATACAATAAATAAATAAGTCTTGAACAAACAAAACCAGCACCGAGACCATGATTTTTGCTGACTGAGAGACCACCTTTCCACTTGCCAGTTCTCTCTCTTCTTTCTCCCAGGTCTTCCTCTCACAAAACAACACAGTCACTGGGGGGTGGGGGGTGGGGTGATAATGTATATCTGTGCCAGTCATCCTGGGTAGCTTCAACCAGGCAAGAATGAAAAAGAAACCCTCTAAAGGGATAAGTAACTACACATCACACGCACGAGTAGTTCCTCATATTTCCCTTCTCCTTGTCCTCGTTTTGATTTTCCCTCTTGTCTCCTATGCAACATATATTTTTCCACCAAAAGCATCTTTCCAGGTGGACTGCCATTGGCTTGGGGTGATTGCTCTCGTCCTGCTTAGCAACTGACCAGACAGACATCCTCAAAGGACCCCCACCTTCTCTGCCGTAACCCAAGCATCATTACCCCAGCCTCCTCATCTGTGCTATAGGACGAGACTGAACATGGGGGGCAAAGAGCAAACACGTTGACATCCCTTTCCAGAGAATTGACAGTCCTCTGGGAAAAGCACAGTGTGTTCGTGAGGCAATCAGAGAGCAACACACGGAAGCATGACAGCCTCTAAAGTGAACACAATTAAAGATCAGCAGGAGGAAATGGGCCAGCAAGGTAAATAAATATTGATTTAAGCAACTGTGGCAGACCCACTTGCACTCGTGGATTTCTTTTATCTTAATTAAAAACCTAAATTATATACATCTGAGAGAGAGAGAGAGAGAGAGAGAGAGAGAGAGAGAGAGAGAGAGCGCAAATGGGTTAATATGCAGCAGACCTGTGTGCAGGTTATAGATACACAAGCTAAGAGAGTCAAGCATCAAATTACTCTAAATGCACTGTTGACTTTTGTCTACAGAGCATCCGTACCGGCTGATTCAGTTAACTTTGCGCCTGTAATATTCAGAAAATACTGTGTCGGCAATGATTATTTTCAGACTTTTTTTTCCCTTTCATGTCCCTCTTCCTGAAACCTAACAGTACAAGGCAGGTGAAGAAAGTGAGAAAGAATGAAGGTTGGAGCTCGGCCGATGGTCTGGGAACACTGGGCGGAGAGGGGCTCGAATAGGTGGAGTCTAAGAAGAAGAGATTGCTCTAGGAGAGGTGAGGGGAGACTCGACATAGAAATCAGACCCTGTCAGTAGCTGGGATGTGAGAGTAATGAAGGCGAGAACAATGAGGAAGGCAGCAGAAACTGGCAGGACTTAATAGTGGTGGGAATAAAGGAGAAACTTAAGTGCTGAGTTACTAAAGAAAAGAAGCTGTTTGCGGCTGCCCCTAATCTAATGAGGTAAATGCTCAAAGGGCAACTGCCAGTCAAGGCTGCTGTTAAGAGCTCGATTGCTCGGGGAGGAAGATTGGTCTAATCTAGTTTAGCTTTTCTTCCGTTCTTTTCCTTGAATGCTGTGAATGGAGTTCAGGCGATTCGCAGGGGTATCGCCCTGGAAAACCAGTTGGCTGCCAAGACGCCGCACAGAGTGACATTCACTGCCGGTGACTCGAACAGAGAAGGATCTGGCATCGGTCCTGTTGGCAGGATGAGGCTTTTTATCCCTCTCTCTTTCCTTTCCCTGGGGCATGGCACACACCCAAGTCCCCTCTCGGGTCAGGCATGCAGCGAGCCAGGACTAGAAAGGGGTCTTTTGTCAAACCAGAGCTTCATCCACCAGCAGGGACTGGAAACTCTCGGAAATTCTTCTATTCCAGGCTAGGAAAGAAATACAGAAAAGCAGATGGAATGGGATGATTGACAACCTAGACCGGAAACTAAGGAGGGGACGGGCTGAGATCAGAGATCTAGGCGCAGAGCAATTTAAAACACTAGGAGATGGAAAGGAACAAAAAACCCCTTTCATACAGGGGAGGGGCTCCTAGGACCCTGGGAAAGAGGTGACAGTGTGGGTGGCCTTGGGAGTTGAGAACAAAGGGCAGGCGGGGGGGTGGAGCCCTGGGAAGGAGAGCTGCTGTTGGGATTAGAGCAGATGGTTTGAGCAGGAAGTCGATGTTCTGAACATTCTTCTGGACGTGTCATCGCATGAGATTGATCAGCTCGGCTTTGTCTGCACCCAGAGAGAAGCTCTGCCTTTCCGCGGAGGCACACGGTAACCAAAGCCACCGAAACGAGAGGATGAGCCAAGTTAGCGATCTCATAATGAGAAACGCAGCGGTCCTCTGCAGGATCCAGTCACCTCCTTGCAGGCCAGCCAGGAGAGAAGTCAAATGATGGCCCAAGGGTGCAGATGAGCCCACAACTGGAACAGAGGTGGCCGGATGCATAACTCATAGCAAAGAGGTAACCTACACAAAGACACTTCCCCTACGGACGGTGTTTAAATGACTCCAGCAGCCTTTACAGCTTAAACTTTCCTCCTCTTATTTGTCTAGGCCACTGAAACTACCTGCATCCACATTCACTGGGGAATCTGAAGTGTCCATATATTATCTAGGTGTTATCCAGGTTTTCTAGAATCAACGTCTTAAGAGATTTCCTGGAATCGGCAGTTTTTAAGAAGTCTGCACAGAATGTATGGACCCTAAACACAGTTGTATGATAATCATTCGATTTCCTTGCAGCTTTAAGCACATTTGTTTAACTAGGTTTGCCTGTGTTTACGATCTGAGGTCTGAAAAGCCAATCATTCTTCTCTTTCCCCATTTGGGGACTTGTGACGATTAAACTGTGAGTATAAAGGGCCGGAGAGATGGCTCCGTGGTTAAGAGCACTGGCTGCTCTTCCAGAGGTCCTGAGTTCAATTCCCAACAACCACATGGTGGCTTATAGCCATCTGCAGTGGGATCTGATGCCATCTTCTGGTGTGTCTGAGGACAGCAACGGCATACTCATATAACTAGAATAAATAAATCATTTTTAAAAATGTCAGTATAAAAGGGGAAGTCTTTTGACTGATAATAGGACTTCCCAGCCCTCCATTAGAACTCAGACCTAGAGCTTGCAGCTGGAGAATTCGAGGAAGGCCCTGCCAATGGGGTTTCTGTGTGGAAGTGGAAGTAGGTTTAGGTGCTGATGGCCAGACCAGAGGGAAAACGAGGTAAAAGCTTGGGTAAGTCTTGAACATGTTCTGTCAGTTACTTTTCTGTTACTATGATAAAACACTAGGAGGGAACCAGCTTAAAGAAAAAGTAGTTTATTTTGGCTTATGGTTCTGAGGAATGAGAGTCCATCTGGGCAGGGAAAGCCAGGGGGCAAGTAGCAGCAGGATCAGGAAGTTGGGTGCTCACACAATCCTCCACATTCTGGAAGCAGAAAGAATGGACTGCAGGTGAAGTGAGGTTCTTTTTTTTTTAAATCTTTTTTCTTTTCTTTTTTCCTCCATCTTTATTAAATTAGGTATTTCTTATTTACATTTCAATTGTTATTCCCTTTCCCGGTTTCCAGGTCAACATCTCCCTAGCCCCTCCCCCTCCCCTTCTAGGTGGGTGTTCCCCTCCCCATCTTTCCCCCATTAACGCCCTCCCCCCAACAATCACGTTCACTAGGAGTTCAGTCTTGGCAGGATCAAGGGCTTCCCCTTCCACTGGTGCCCTTACTAGGCTATTCATTGCTACCTATGCAGTTGGAGCCCAGGGTCAGTCCATGAACAGCTGAGGAATGCCGAATGGCTGAGAAGCACCTAAAGAAATGTTCAACATCTTTAGTCATAAGGGAAATGCAAATCAAAACAATCCTGAGATTCCACCTCACACCAGTCAGAATGGCTAAGATCAAAAACTCAGGTGACAGCAAATGCTGGCGAGGATGTGGAGAAAGAGGAACACTCCTCCATTGTTGGTGGGATTGCAGACTGTACAACCACTCTGGAAATCAGTCTGGAGGTTCCTCAGAAAATTGGACATTGAACTACCTGAGGACCCAGCTATACCTCTCTTGGGCATATACCCAAATGGTGCTCCAACATATAACAAAGACATATGCTCCACTATGTTCATAGTAGCCTTATTTATAATAGCCAGAAGCTGAAAAGAACCCAGATGCCCTTCAACAGAGGAATGGATACAGAAAATGTGGTATATCTACAGAATGGAATACTACTCAGCTATCAAAAACAATGACTTTATGAAATTCATAGGCAAATGTATGGAACTTGAAAATATCATGAGTGAGGTAACTCAATCACAGAAAAACATACGTGGTATGCACTCATTGATAAGTGGATATTAGCCCAAATGCTCGAATTACCTTAAATGCACAGAACACATGTAACTCAAGAAGGATGACCAAAATGCGGATGCTTCACTCCTTCTTTTAAAGGGGAACAGGAATACCCTTGGGAGGGGATAGGGAGGCAAAGTTTAGAACAGAGACAGAAGGAACACCCATACAGAGCCTGCCCCACATGTGGCCCATACATAAACAGCCACCAAACTAGATAAGATAAAGAAGTGCAGGCTGCCAGGAACTGGATGTAGATCTCTCCTGAGAGAGATAGCCAAAATATGGCAAATACATAGGCGAATGCCATCAGCAAACCACTGAACTGAGAAAGGGACCCCCATTGAAGGAATCAGAGAGAGGACTGAAAGAGCTTGAAGGGGCTCGAGACTCCATATGAACAACAATGCCAACCAACCAGAGCTTCCAGGGACTAAGCCCCTACCGGAAGTGAGACTTTTTTTTTTTTTTTTTGGTTCTTTTTTTCCGGAGCTGGGGCCCGACCCCAGGGCCTTGTGCTTGCTAGGCAAGCGCTCTCCCCCTGAGCTAAATCCCCAACCCGGAAGTGAGACTCTTAAACTCTGAAATTCAACCCTTTCTCAGGGTCGCATCGTCTCCCACAACAGCGCCACCAACTGGGGACCAACCATTCAAACATCTGAGCTTATAAGAGACATTTCTCACTCAAATCACCACGCATGGTAACCCTGCCTGGAAGACAGTGTGACCTCCTGACTCCCTCTTTTTTTTCCCTGTGTCTCTAATAGGGTTCAAGTTGCCGAGTTTCTCTCTAGGATCGCACTAAAGCTCTGCTTCTGTGAGCTACTTGAAACAGGCTGACTTCTCCAGGAAGTTGTGATCTCCTATCCCGGATCTACTTTGACTTAGCTTTTTCTTCAGCACAGTTTCTGCCATTGTCCCCCAACAAGAACTTCTGCTTCTTTCTTCCCAGAGATCAACCAGTATAGGTTCTGATCCTCAGCCGAGTGTCAGGAAGACTGCCGATTATGGGATAGGGAGAGCCAGGCACAGGCTAGACCTGCGTCTCGGTCACCTCATTCTGAAGTCCCCTCCCTGCAGAGAGTTACAGAAAGATCTTTAGTTAAAGGAAGAGACCCAGACTCGCCTCAAAGCTCTGCTTTTGTGGTTTTAATACTGTCCTTCCGTCTTTAGACATGGCTGGTGTCAGTCTGAGAAAATCAGGGTGGTGGCCACACAGAGGAGAGATTTCTCTCAGGTGGCATAGGAGCATGGTACAGGGCATGTGGCAGTCAGTTGCACAAGAGATGAAACAGAAGAGCAGGAAGAGCAGCTGAGCCAGGGGACAAGTGACACGAAGATGTGCCTGGAATGTGGACAGAGGCCATCCTGATGGACCTCCTCTATGCCGTGCTAAAACCCAGAGCTTTCTCCTGAAGACAAAGGTTCCCACAGTGGATTCTGTATGTTCCCCACTGGGGGTATGGCAGGTAAGCTACTAGTATATTTTAAAAGATTATTAATTATACTCACTAATAAACGTAGTTACTGATGGACTTATATTATTATTTTTTTTTAGTCTTAAGAAATGGAGATAATGAAAGTTTGTGGTAGTTGGGGATTTGGAACACGTGTTTGGGCACTCGATCTCCAGCCCGTGTCCTTTAGGTGGTGGGGCCCATGTGGTCTCCTAGGTCAGTAGGCAGAAACAGTCCCATGATCTCTTGCCTCACTAGTCTAAGAAGTTCCTCTCAGCTCTTAAGGACCTCAATATAGGCTGAACTGAACTGGGGATTTCAGGACTTGCTGTTATAGTGAAGCAAAGTTGAACATTTGATTAAAGATATTTAAATACAGGCTTAAGCATGAGAGGTAGGAGAAAGAGAGGCACTCGGAAGAAAATAAGATTCTCTCAAGTGACAGGATGTGCTTCCCAGGGGAGAAAAGACGTATCTAAGTGGTGGTTGGATTCAGGCTCTTCAAGGGAGAGTAAGTAATTAATTGTCTTAGCCTTAACCATAATACCGTTTTGATGGCTCTCAGGTTGTAATTTCCAAAGTTTGCTAAGAATCCCCCCCTGCCCCCGCATTTCTTTTCTGTCTCTTATGACAAGTAAGGTGGCTCTGACGATGCCTTGGATGAAATCATAGTCTGATGAGGTAAAGCCAAGAGTCAGTAGGGTTGCTCAGGGTTTAGTAAGTGTCTTTTTCCTGTAAATGGGGTCTCTGGTGAGGTGCCTAGAAAACTGCTGGTTTGCATTTGAGAGAAAAAAGAGAAGCCGCAAGCAGTATTAAAGCTGCCACCACCATGTCTTCTATGCCACGATGGGCTGTGTCTTAGGGTCACTGTTGCTATGTGAACACACCATGACCAAAACAACTCGGGCAGGAAAGGGTTTATTTGGCTTCCACATTGTAGTCTGTCACCGAAGGAAGCCAGGATAGGAGTTCAAACAGGGCAGGAATCTGGAGGTAGGATTGGATGCAGAGGCCATGGAGGTGTGCTGCTTACTGGCTTGCTCCCCATGGCTTGCTCAGTCTGCTTTCTTATAGAGCCCAGGACCACCAGCCCAGGGATGGCAGCACCCACAATGGGCTGAGCCCTTCCTCACCAATCACTAATTAAGGAAATGCCTTAGAGCTGCGTCTTATGGAGGCATGTCTTTAATCGATAACTTTCCAACAGCTCTAACTTGTGTCAAGTGGACATAGGACCAGCCGGCACAGTTGAGTATTTTGTCACAATGATGACAAAAATAACTAATAGAGATTTTTTTAAACCACGATGTCCAGGTTGACCTTGGCTTTCCTATTTATCCTATGTATCTGATGTGTTACATATAGAGGATTAGGCATCCTGAGAGTTAGAGAGATGGGAACTCTCAGAGGCCGTGGCTGGTGTCTCTAGCCTTTGTTTGCTTTCACCATGTGACACATGGCCTGAATAAATTCATATCGACCGGATAAATGGACTTACAGATTATTTTGTGCCTTAATTAACTTTGCAAAGTGGGCATATGGCTTAGGATAGTATTCCAAAGAAATTACAGTTTGCTTAAGAACATTTTGCAAAATGGTCTGGGGTACAGACCGCTCACAGCAAATGACTTTTAACCATATGTAGAAATGTTCAGTTTAACAGTGGTAAGTTCAAATTAACATCGCAAAAGCTACGATTCCTCACGCCTGTCAGATCTGTGAAAACCCAGAAATTCGACTCAATCTCCTGCCCTGTTTTCTACTGTTGTGATGATGACACCATGGCCAAAAGCAACTTGGAGAATAAGGGACTTATTTGGCTTCTGTGTCCTGATCGTAGTTCATTGTTGAGGGACACCAAGGTAGGAATCCAAGTGGGGTAGGGACGTAGAGGCAATGCTAAAGCAGAAATATGGAGGACTGCTACTTCCTGGCTTGCTCAACATGGCCAGGTCAGCTTGCTTTCCTATATTACCCAGGCCCACCTACCCGGGATTGGCACTGCTACCAGTGGACTGGGCTCTCCCACCTCAATAATCGAGAAAATACACCCCAGACTTCCTCACAGGTAACCTGACAGAAGTAATGAAGAGTCTTTCCCTCAGATAACTCTAGCCTGTGTGTATTCCAGAGGGAATGAAAAAGGTACCACCCCTACAGTGAAGACTTAATATCATCTAGCATAGCCACATAAGCCTCATTTTGTCAAAGCAGACACTAAAGACAACCAGGGACATGTCACATGCATGCAGAAGACAACACAAATAGGTTACCACTGGCCAGGTAGAAGACATATTGGGTATCAGTAAGAACCACAAATTCAGAAGCTGAAGCATAATCAAACAAGTCTATGAGTTTATAATGATACAAAAAAAATCTTTGGTTCCAGGAGCTTTGCCCCAAGGTTGGGTCATCTCTGGAAGTTAGCAGAGGGTGAAAAGTGTTGACAGGGGCAAGACTTGGTCTTGTGAGAGAGTAGTGTTGCTTTTTATAATAACATTTACCTGTCTTGACTCTAAGTCACTCTGAAGCCAGAAGGTTCAGGCCCCTGGGCAAATTAACACCTGTTGCTTAACACTGGGGTGGGGGGATTAAGTAAAGGATTAATTGCTAGGGTTCCTTTCTCTCTTGCCCAGAAGATTTGCTTCTTGCTTGCCAGACAGGAGGGAGGTTTAGAGCAATTAACTTTTATTGAACCAGGAGAAGAGAGTCTCATGGGGCAAAAGGAAAGACTTTTTACATAAGCAAATATGCATAAATAAACATACATATATTCATATACATATTTATCTTTTGTTGGGCCCAACCATCTGTCTTATCAACTTATAAACTTAGACAGAAACACCCATACATATATATATGTATATATGTCATAAGAATGTGCATATATACATACATGTATGTATATGTCACACACACACACACATACACACACACACACACACACACACACACACACACACATTAGATGGAGCAAACGCCCAACCAAGCACCAGCACAGAAAGTATTTACACATTCTGGATGAAAATAAGCTTCATTTTTGCATATTCCTTTACAGCATAGAGAAAGAAAAGGCTCCTGCTTTGCTCTTGAGTATGAAAAAACCCTGTCCTTGTCAGTGAGAAGAAACCTGCGGCTAAGAGAAAAATCTATTCTTCCTGCTTTCTGTGCTCTCTCTGCAGCTCCTATTCTGCTCTGAGTTCTGTCCTGCCTCACCTCTCTCTCCTCAGCTCTACCACACTCTGCTGTCTCACCTCTCTCTCCTCAGCTCTACCACACTCTGCTGCCTCACCTCTCTCTCCTCAGCTCTACCACACTCTGCTCCTCATCTCTACCACACTCTGCTGCCTCACCTCTCTCTCCCCAGCTCTACCACACTCTGCTGTCCCCCTCTCTCCCTCAGCTCTACCACACTCTGCTGCCTCCCTCTCTCTCCCTCAGCTCCCACCACACTCTGCTGCCCTCACCTCTCTCTCCTCAGCTCTACCACACCTCTGCCTCCACCTCCTCTCCTCAGCTCCCACCACACCTCTCCCCACCTCTCTCTCCCTCAGCTCCCACCACACCTGCTGCCTCACCTCTCTCCACTCCCCCAGCTCTCCCCTCACCACCACACTCTGCTGCCCCACCTCTCTCTCCCTCAGCTCAGCCCCACCCTCTCTCTCCTCAGCTCTACCACACACCTGCTGCCCCACCTCTCTCTCCCTCAGCTCCCACCACACCTGCTGTCTCACCTCTCTCTCCTCAGCTCTACCACACCTGCCCCACCCCTCTCTCTCCTCAGCTGTCTCCCTCTCTCCCCCCCAGCTCTACCACACCTGCTGCCCCACCCCTCTCCTCCCTCACCTCCACACCTCTGTCCACCTCTCTCCCTCAGCTCTACCACACCTGCTGCCCCCACCTCTCTCCCTCAGCTCCACCACACCTGCTGTCTCACCTCTCTCTCCCTCAGCTCTACCACACCTGCTGCCCCACCTCTCTCTCCCCTCAGCTTTAGCATACCTGTTGTCTCACCTCTCTCTCCTCAGCTCTACCACACTCTGCTGCCTCACCTCTCTCTCCTCAGCTCTACCACACTCTGCTGCCTCACCTCTCTCTCCTCAGCTCTACCACACTCTGCTGCTGCCTCACCTCTCTCTCCTCAGCTCTACCACACTCTGCTGCCTCACCTCTCTCCTCAGCTCTACCACACTCTGCTGCTGCCTCACCTCTCTCTCTCCTCAGTTCTACCACACTCTGCTGTCTCTTCTGCACTGATTTTTTTCTACTCTGCCTCTATTCTCCTTCTGCATCCTTAATTCTGCTCTCTTCATGGTCTCTCCTCATCTGTTCAGCTTCTCATCTCTGAAATGCTTCTAGTCTCATTCTCCTGACTCCTTAATGTCATCATTCCTAGGTTTTTCTTCTTCTTGTTTTTGGTACCTTTTCAGGAGAATAGATCACATAGTATTCCAAAGGATCACAAAAATTTCAAACATAAATCCAAACCTTGTCACAACAGAAATGCTTCCATGTGTTTTCATTAAGATGAGTTATCGAACGAGACATTCATTATCTGTCACACAAGCTCCACAGGTTCCTTGAGAGTCTAAAACTTTATTTTTTATGTCTAAGCTAACGCAGTATGTCAAAAGGCAAATTAGTATCCGTATTTTCTATAGATAAACCCAGGCAATATTTTATCTTCTGTCCTTGCACCTACGATAAATCCTTTGTTTCTTTTACAACCTTCAGTGAACGGTTTTACAGCCTAAATGAATGTATTTTTAAGTAGCAAATTTATATCAATGCCTGTTTTCCATCTAGTGCAATTAGCCTGTGACATGTGAAGGCTGGCAGAATTCTAATTGCAGCTTTTACATCAGAGAGGGCCTTAATTGCAGCCTTTATTATAAAGGGCTCAGTAATCATCAGTATAGATTTAGGAATTCTTATAGGAGCACCATGCGGAATTAAGAAATCATCTATTTTGTCTATATAGCATCACTATAAGACAGTACATCTTCATTGAATTACAGAAAATCTGCCAAATGGGGGGGAACTAATGCCCAGGAATTGTTATATTAACTTAATAATGGCAGGAAAGACATATCAGCAGTAAGAATCAATCCTGAGATGAGCCTTCTATGGGTCTTGCAATTCAGAATTACCCATCACAGTCAATCGAAACAATCTTGTCATCTCCAGGAAAGTCCTGTATTCCTTTAGCACTTTCTCAATGGTTCCTGATACTTTGATTGATCAATAGAGGAATTAGCAAAGAAAGGAAAATGGCAAACTGACATGTGGACTCTATTAGAAGTTTTTCTTTTTCCAGTCATTGACGAAGATGAAAACAATGATAATGATTAGCAATATATATATATATATATATGCATGTGTGTGTGTGTGTGTATGTAGAGAGAGGGGAGGTTAATGTTTAAAAACACACTTACAATGATAAAACTAGCTGTCCAGAAATTTGTGGTCATGATGGAGTAACATTGATTGATCGACTGGACTCGGATTGAACTGATTAAAAGGCACATAGAGCTCATGGGTTAGTGACTCTTAGACATTTGTCAGGAAGCAGTACAGGATAGTGAGCCTTTAAATAATGGGAATGAATAGAGCGGGTCCTGTTGTTACTAAGTAAGCTTCTTGTTCAAGGTTCCTGGGCTGCTTGCTGGGTATGGAGGAAATCCCAAAGACTAACAGAATTCAGAATTCATAGGGACCGCAGTGACTAGAATTCACAGGGCAACTAGCATGAATTTTACCTTCAGTTCCTTCTTGTTTCTGGTTTTATGTTCATTTGATTGATGTCAGTTTCTTGGTTCAGTTGCAAATGCATATTACTTATAAGCAGAAAAACACAGACAATTTCACTATTTTTTTTTTCTGGCAAGGATGAATAAGTAAAATCTTGGAGATGGTCATTTTGGCTGATAAAGACTAATTAGGATGTTTTGAATAGAGACAGATATTTTAGTTTTTGATTTGGCTCTTAGACAATTACTGGAAGCAGTGGGGAACCTGGGATGAGATTAAACTATTGAATATGAGCTCTCAAAATTTGATGGGATTCGAGAACCTGTCTATTTAGACATTGTGTAATCTGGAGACTAGAGTCAATGGAGAAGCACATGCCCTATGTGGGTAGCTGTCTTTAAACGTTTGAACTAGCTATAGTTTCTAAGAGCTTAGCAAGGAACATATTTTATGGGTCTGGAAACGGAGGTCCACTGATAAGAACTTTTTATTTGTCTGAAATCACTCAGTCAGTTGGATTGGAGTTGTCAGGCAATGAAGAGGTTAAGATGAATTTCCAGTGACTAGATCACTGTTCCTTGTGACATCTTCAAGATTCCCTGTCCACTGGGCAGAATCCTTATGACTATATGACAGCATAAAACATAGCCTCAGCTAATCCTGGGGCTTCTCCAGTTTTGAATATTCTTTTCCTTTTATTGGATATTTTTTTATTTACATTTCAAATGTTATTCCCTTCCCCGGTTTCCTGGACATAAGTCCTCTATCCCATCCCCCCTTCTTCTATAAGGGTGTTTCCCTCCCCAAACACCTCCACTTCTTGCCCCCCAACATTCCCCTACACTGGGGGGGGGTCCAGCCTTGGCAGGATCAAGGGCTTCTTCTTCCATCGGTGCCCAGCAAGGCCATCCTCTGCTACATATGCAGCTGGAGCCATGGGTCAGTCCTTGTATATATAGTCTTTGGGTAGTGGTTTAGTCCCTGGGAGCTCTGATTGGTTGATATTGTTCTTATGGGGTTGCAAGCCCCTTCAGCTCCTTCAATCCTTTCTCTAATTCCTCCAACTGGGACCCCGTTCTCAGTTCAATGGTTTGTTGCTAGCATTCGCATCTGTATTTGCCATGCTCTGGCTGTGCCTCTCAGGAGACAGCTATATATATATACACACACACACATATATGGGCCACATGTGGGGCAGGCTCTGCTAATGCTGGTCTTCATTTTCATTGATGAGGAAATTTAGCCTTAAAGAATTGAATAAACATGATATTTGAATAGGAAAGAAAAAACTCTGACAAACCCTTCTAGAAAGGGTTGTTGATTTATCTATGACATTGGCATCCCTCCCCCAGAAAAACATCTAAAATCCCCATGTAATCAGGAGAGACATAGAACCTTCCAATTTCTCCACGAGTACAGCTTAACTGACCATCTACCAGAAGAACTCTGCAGGCCTCCTACGTCATAAACTTGACCAGCCCATTTCTTCCCCAAAGTCTCTGCGGATGCTCCCAGGTGCCAGCCCTGGTGCCGCATGCTCCTTATCCACTTTGACTTTATTTTCTACAGAGTAGCATTTTTCTCCTGCTTAAAATAGGAGTTTCTGAGTCACTCATCACTAGGAAAACACGAAAAGTGATTCTGAAATATTTATTAGCTTTATTATTTGGAATGAAACCTTGAGGCGGAAGCACAAAGCTGTTCTCCATCATCACATTCAATCCCAAGTAAGGGCTTATGGGGATGTGCATAGTAGTAGGGTAGGAATGGGGGTGGGGTTGGGAGGTGAGGAAGGGAGAGATAGAAAGAGAACAAAGGAGGGAGGGAGAGAAGGAGGGAGGGAGGAGAGAAAAGGAAGTAAGAGAGACAGAGAACAGAGGCACACACACACACACACACACACACACAGAGACAGAGAGAGAGAGAGAGAGAGAGAGAGAGAGAGAGAGAGAGAGAACTATAGTCAGAGTATATGTTTCCAGTGCTGCTAGCCATCCCTGGTGTAGCGTCTTCCAACAGAACTATAGTTTCTGACAGCAGAAGGAGTTGGCTGGGAGCGCCTGTATTTGACATGTGAACTTGGTTGTTTCAAGGGACTGAATCTGAAAGAATGATTTCTGAAAGAATAGATATATAGAGGGTTTCAAAGAATTCTGGGAAAAACTCCAGTCCTCATGGGAACATAATCAGGCAAGTGACACCAGAAAATGTTTGAAGATCACGAATTTATGCCAAGTAAAAGGTTTAGAAACCATCAACATGGGAAAGTGGACCATATTAGAAAGAGAGAAGAGAAAGGAAGGAAGGGAGAAAGAAGAGAGAGAGAGAGAGAGAGAGAGAGAGAGAGAGCACTAAGATGAGAAGATAGAACACGGAGGCGCTCTCAGCCCTCACAGAGAAGCGTCTTTTCTTAGAGGCTCATGGCTAATACGAAGCCACGACTATTCAACGTGTAGAGAATAAAGGACTGTAGAGCTCTCAACCACAGAGGGAGATCTATGTCACTCCGTCCCTTCACCATCCCCATGTCCCAAGCTCAGGGACCATTAAGGAAGAGGTGACGAGCAGTTGACTCAGAGGAAGGGGCAGACTCTGAGAACCTGAGGCTTCTGGACCTGATAGAACGGAGGCACTCAGGAAGCTGTGGCAGCTGTGGTTTCCCGTGCAAGAGCCAAGTCACCTTTATTTCATTTAATAGCAACCCCCCCCCTTCACTCACACAAGGGCGGTAGTGTTAGCAGTTCAGATCCACCAAGGAGGAGTCACAAGTGCTGCTTTCAGGTTATCAGGTCGCATCTGATCATCGCAACAGCGGTGTGAGCAGTGAGGGACGATATTGTAAGAGAGACTAAGAGAGACATCGGATCTACACAACAATTGCGTGTAGTGCTGCGACTTAGACTTCCTATGTCTTTAGGAACTGCTGGTGCTAATCTCTCTGTGCTGTGACTGTTTGAATCTGGAGGGAAGTCGAGTATGCAATAGGTTGCAGGGCCACAGGGATGGGACTGCAGAGGCCACTGGAACTTTATCTAATGGAGCCATGTGTTCCAGAGGCCGGACATAGCCCCGGGTAGGCTCGTGTTTTGAACACTCGGTCTCCAACTTGTTGTTCTACTTGGAGGTCTTTGAAGCCCTTAGAATGTGCAGTGGCTTAGGCACTAGGGGACATAACTTGATGTCCTCCATGGTGTTGGCTTTGAGATCTGAAGAATTTAAATCATGGGGTCAAGAGCGTTTATACCAGCTTTCGGAGAAAAGCCTGTGAGGCTAGGCAATGCATAACGAAGTGGGATTCTCGGTAGGGAGTTGTACAGGCTATGTGTGAGACTCTGATGCTCATGTTTAAGTTGCAAAGGACTGGAGATGTCAGGAGGATGGGGGACCTGCCAAGAACTTTTCTCTAGTGCTAAACAGAGCCAGTGGTAGAGGGAAGTCATGTATACAACAAATGGCAGGGCCACAGGGATGGCGGGACTGCAAAGGCCACCGGAGCTTATTTAATGTCACCATGTGCTCCAGAGTCCTGACACTGAAGCACAGGATTTTGGTGCTGCTTTGGCTAAACCCTTCCTTGCTCTCCTCTTGTCGCTCCCCTTTTGGGTGACAGTAAATGTTCTGTGTGCATGCACACACACGTGCGGGTGTGCTTGTACTGCATGCACATGGCTATCTTTAGCTGTGACACTGCCATCCAAAATTCCAGTCATTGTACATTAGTGTACATACCTTTCTTTTCTACCTTACAGGGGCTTACAGTTAAGGGTTTGCCCAAGTCTTAAAGGAGACTTTGGACTTTTGAACAGTGTCAGGGCAATTAGGACTACAGAGATGTTTGGAGTGGTTTAAATGCATTCTGCATGGTGCGGTAACCAAGAGCCTTTGAGTAACATGTTGCAGTTGAAATGTTCTGGTTTCCATCTGTGCTATCCATAGGCTCCTGTTTTGTGTGCCCTGTAATCAGCTCACGTCACGATTTGAAGCTTTGTGGAGCCTTTGAAAGCTGGGGCCCAACTAACAAAAGTAGATTACAAGGGGCGCCAGCTGAGGTAATGCCTGGTTTGTACAAGCATTCTGCTTCCTGGTACCTGGCTTGTGAGAAGCCTGAACGCCATGCTCCCACTGCCATTGAGTTAAGCTACCAGGACTTCCCCGCCATGAGGGACCCAAATGTTTGAGATCAGGAAGCAAAGCAAACCTTACACTGTTTCTGTCAGGTTTCCACGATGGACAAATAATAACATGAATGAGTTGAGTTCTGGCCATGATTTCTTTGAGGATCATGGAATGCATCCTTCACACACAAAGGGAGACAACTCTATAAATGAAGTTTGAGAGACTTATTTTTTTACATGAAAGGTGACATGTCCAGCAGGTCCAGTTATTCAGGGTCCTGAAGAGGCGCTACCTGAGGGTCAAGGGGAGGGGAGAGAAGGAGACCAAGCAAGGTTCTGTTGTCAAGGTCTTGTTTATTGAGAGGAATGTACAGCATTTAAAGCTCTGAGGCAGGAATTGAAGCAGGAACTGAAGCTTAGGGTGGGGGAGTACTGGGAAGTGCCCAAGGACGTAAGGTGAATCATTAGACCGCAAGATATCCTCCTTAGACACTGAGGCAACAGTCTTCCAGGGACAAGCTCTTTGACAAGGTCAAGCCCTTCTCAGGAATCTGCTCAGGGCAGGGCTCTAGCTTTGCTAAGTTCGGACGTCCGGTCCCCGACAGAAAGGAGACTCGGTCTTTCTCTCCAGAAAATAGGCCTAGAGTGGTTGCTACTTTTCTGAAGGATAAAGGAGGAGACAGAGAGAAGAGAGAAGAAACTTCCCCGACGAAGGCCTCCTCTTCTGACCCTGAGCATTCAAAGCACAAATCCATTTTGATCCTTCAGGTTCATGCAGAGTGGGGATTGAAAACTGCACACGGCGTTGTGCCTTCACCTAGGTTCAAGAGGAATATGCACCAGAGGAATGCCACTGAGCCTGGCACCATCTGGTGTCCAGGTAGACGCATCTGCATGGTACAAAGACTCACCTGTAACTAGGTAAGGTTCTTAGGGTTGGAATCCTCAGCAGTGGGCGTCTCCTCACATGCATCAAGCCTGTAGATCATGAGTTGCTTCAGCCAGGATGACAGACAGTGGTAAGCTACCTCACTACCACTGACTAATGGAGACCCATGAGAATAATGCTCATAACCACCAGCTTGCCCACTTCCCATGTATAGTCAGAGAAGAGAATCCTCACCCCTCCCAGCTGAGAAACAGTCATAAGGCCAAGGCTGAAGGCAAGAGAGTGTAATGAGTACTTAGGGACCACGCTGGCGACTCTTTCACAAACCACTGTAAATGAAACTCTAGCCTGGACCGGGAGGAGGTGAGGAGAGATTGGTTTTTCTCATCCTAGTAAGGAGTGTGAGAAGCAAGAGCAAAGCGAGACACTGCGAGGACTGTTCCGCTCAGCTGACAGCAGTTATGTGTGTAATGTGGCAGTTCCGTGTTTATACCCGCAATGAGTTAGTGTGCCTCAATCAAAATGCCTTAGAAAAGAAAGGACCCATTGTAAAGTCAGCACACCGCTCAAGAGAAAATGCAATCCCGGGCAACGAGCGAATATGTTTTATTTTGATCAAATGTAGTTTCCTCGAGGAAGAGATCCCCATGAGCATTAGACATCAAAATGACATACAGTGAAGATTTGCAAGGAAGATATTTCGAAGGATTACAAGAAGAAAATTCCTAACACTGTGAATGTAAGAGATTTCAATACATGCTCAAGCAATGAAAGCTTGATGATGAGTTTGCTTACTTGCAGATGTGCAGGAGAGCCTAGCCTAGAATCTAGCCCCATTGACCACCAGTAATGAAACAGGGAGACAGGTTCACTTTATACTGGTTACCCATCTGAGTCCTTGAAAAAGAGCATACAAACTCTAAGTTAGACAAAGCGAGTTTATCACGCTGTCATGATGTCCCCACTATGAGAGACTCAAATATTCAAAACCATGAGGCAAAGCAAACCCCGCCTCCCTTACATTGCTTCTGTCAGGTTAACTGACGAAAGCCATTAACATGTGGATAGATAACTGCAGAACTATACAGACGAGTTCAGTTCTATCCATTAGCAGATGGTACAAAAGGGCAAAAAAGAAAGCTAAGATTGACTGCAAGCAAGGCCTAAGGTCAAGAAAGCTGCCTTGACTAGGATCTCTCCATGGAGATCCTCCATTGGCTATTCCAGTCAGTTCCTCCCTAACTCAGACTGCTATACCACCTTGGAGGAGCGGGATCATGACTCAGAGGGTTCACCGCAGTTCCTCTCTGGGCATCTCGCATCACCAGCATACTCTAGCTATTCTTGAGATGCGCAAACCCTTTGTGGGGCATGGGGTGGGGAGGGGCGGGGTCCGTATTCTTTGTATTCTAAAATCTGACTTGCCCAGGCATGCCCCGGAGAAGGCGGAACATCTGTATCCTTCATTCCAAGACTCAGGGACATCTCAGAAGGGAAGGTAGAAAGGATGAAGGAGATGGAGGATGGGGAGGAGGGACATGAAACGCTGTCTTGTCCTGTACTCGTCTCATGACTGTTGCACTCTTGAACTCACAACATCTGTGGCTCCCTGCGTAAGACCCGCACAAGACTAAGCCAGCAAGGAATTCTCACACGGAGTGGGCAGGGCTCCTGAGGCCCGTGTCTAGTAGAGGAGTTAGCGGTACTACATGGACCTTGGACGGCGAGGTCTCTTTAGAGCTGTGGCTGCTGGTCCGTTGCTCATGCCCCAGTACCTATGGTAAACACTAATTAGACTCAGTGGGTTTTTTTTTTTTTAAAGAGGGTGAACATGAGTTGGGAGGAAGAAGTGTGGGAGACGCAGGGGAGTCAGAGGGGACGGGAGTGCTTATGATTAAGATATGACATTGTAGACAAGCATGACATTTTCAAAGATTAGACAAACAAAAATCTCGAAGAGCCGATTTTTCTCTTTGGCCTGTGCGCACTTGTATACATAGCTGAAAGATGAAACACATCCGGGTAACTAAAGTCAGATGCTTCGGGGATATTTTTTGTTGATTACAAGACATGACAGAGAGCGCTCTGTGGTTAGGCATAGAAAATATTGTTGCCCCCCCCAAAAAAAAAAAAACCCCACAAAGCTTCTTTGGGAGGTTGAAGCAGGTTAATTCTTGGATTTCAGAAATAATTCTCTCTCCTTAAAACAAAAGTAAAGAAATAGCCAAGTAGCCATTGAAGGTAGCATTGCCTCCCTGAGTGTGAAAGTGTCCTGAGTACATCAATTGTACCCCAACTCTTTCCCTTCCATCAGCTGCGTCCCGACTATCTCGTTTCTTTCCCTTCCTCCTCTCTTTCAGACAGTTGGGGAGAGAAGCAAAACCAAATGGGGAAAATGCTGTCCTCTGGTCTCCAGAGCCTTGCAATACCACAGTAGTCTGGCAATCAGTCACAGACCAGACGCTGATAAGCACACTGCCTCTTCAGCTGTTTTTAGAAAGTACCAGAAGAACAAGCTGCTCTCCCGGTAACAACAAAAGTACTGGTCTGAGGGAAGCATTCTCTTTGTACAGCCTTTCCCTATGTAAAGTCAGCACTCGGCAGTCATGCAAATTACAGTAAAGGAAGGAAGGGATAAATAAATCTAATCGTGTAGCAATAAAGCACTGGAAACAGATCAGAAGCAATCATCGAAAACTTCTAGTGTCGTGAAATAAGAATCAGGCAATCCAGTTGTTCTTGTATTAGTGCTGTAAACTGCACTTGAACCTGTGGAGTGTTGGCATTTCTGGGAAGGACAAAAGGAGAGGACGTGGTGACATTGATGCTTTAACAGAAAGTGAAAATTCCAGACCTATGCTCTGCTTGCTCTCTGTTATTCATTCAACAACTGTGAGCCCAGCCTTCCATTAGTCACTGGGATGGGTCTTATGTAAGGGTCTGAGGTCTTAGTGTCCTATCTATAACAGATGACAACATTTGGTCCCTGAAGGTGTTTGTGGCTAAGGCTTACTGGGTTTAATAATACCACAGGCCAGTAGGATATCTTTTGTGATCCTATTCTGAAGACTTCCTGTCTGGAGATGTGTTTGCACCCAATACTTTGACTGCTTCCCCTGACCAGCTGGGTTTTTTTTTTTTTTTTTTTTGCCCCCGACAATACTACTGTGTCTTAGTATGATTTCTTGTGCTGTAGTACTATTATAGATAGGGCATTTTGTAATGACGTAACTTAATTCTCACAGTACCGGAGGCTGGGAAGTCCATGTTCAAGGCACAAGCACTTGTTGCATCAACTCATGGCAGAAGGCAGAAGTGCAGGGCAGGGCAGATAGGCGTTGTAAAGATGGTGGCTATTCAAGATGGTGGTGTCTAAACGCCTAAACACCTAAACACCACTCCAAAGGACCCACTCCTAACCAGTTGCATTTGGGATTAAGATTTTGGACAAAAATATTCAAGCCATAGCATGCTTCATCATAGTTGCTCTATATCAACTATCAAGTAATTAGATTGCTTAATTTCTCTCATGCAGCCACATGACTGGATGACAAACTGTTTCTTAGGTAGTCTACGGAAGAATACTGAACAAGTGAAAATATATAACATTCACTCTTTATTAAACACAGATAGAAACCAAATCAAGTACTTACATAACGGAATAAAAATATCAAAACATAGAAATCAAGTCAATCTGTCTGTCTGTCTGTCTGTCTCTAGCAATGACCTCAATAGATTTATGATGTATCTAGAAAACTTCAATCAAAAGCTTCATAATTCCAGTTTAGCTTCAACATCTGTGGAGTAAGGTATGGGAACTGCACGTTGCCTTACCGTTCAATGAGAAGTCTTGTCCGGAAATGAGATCTGGTGGTTTGGGTACCATCAAGGAGGCAAACTTCCAGTGGCAGTTTGTTCTTAAAGTACCCTGTACTTTAGTTCTATAAATCTGGCTCTGTTATCTTTTAGGGAGCAGAGGGGGTGGGGTGACTCAGGCATGCAGGAATAGGAAAGAACAGTGATTTCTTAGAAATGAAAAAGCTGAAATCAATTTTTTTTTGAGCCAGCAGGGAAGTTGCTACAGGTGTGGGCATGTCCACACATGCAGCTCTGTGTTTAGAACTGTGATTCATAGCCAGGAAGAATCAAGATTTTATAATCAGACCTGTAAGGTACCTCCTCTCCCGGCTTCCCGTGGATCAGGATAATGGAATAGACATTTTTTTTTGTTTCTTGTGTTACACGCACATCATATTTTGCTCACACCTTCCTCACAGTCCTAGTGACTAACAGAATGCTAAGAATTTGTTCAAAGTGTGCTCCAAGAGCAGCTCCAGATAACACATCGGAAGTCTCTCCCCGATGGCAATGATGACATTTTACAGTGACATCCTTGTCTACACTGTAAGTCTTACTGATTTTGTTTTTCTCTAAGATAATTTATCTCCATCTTAAAAGTCATGTCTTCACGGTGGCCTTTTCAACTCGCTCTAGTTCCAGGCCAGACGAAGTCTGTAAGGAGCGAATTCAATCTGAGGAAGGCTAAAGAGAGGTCAGAGTCAAGAGGATGGAATCCCACAGGTTACAGCCAAAAAGTAGAGTGGATTTAGGGTCAGCAAAAGAGTTTAGTTCTCATTGCAGGAATGATTAAGGCAAAACACTGCATTGAATCCAAGCCTGGGGCTAGAAATGGTCTAGATTCAATATTTTATTCCTGTTATTACAGTTTTCTAGGCTCTTTCAGCCAAGAACCAAGCCAGTAATGACTTGCTTGGACATCCGTGTAATCTCTCAGAGAAGTGCCCCTTCCCCAGTTTTGCTCTGTCACTGAGAAAATTTATGCAGAGTAGAACGAATCCACACCCATGTACAGCAGCCGGGGGACCCAGAGACCTCTCACCTACTTAAAGGTGTAGGATGGGGTTCATTCACCTGGGAAGTGGGACCCTCCCAGCCTTCTTATTGCAGACTGAGGTCTCCAGAAAGAAGACTCTGAGGTGAAAGTTGGCAAGCAAGAAAATTTTTAAGGAATTACTTGGAGAAAAATCTGTAGGAGGGAGAAAAAGAAGGAGGATTGGGTAGAGGAAGAGGATGAGCCATGGGCAGCGTTAGCAGGTGTGGAGCCAGCATTAAACGAAGGACTTTAGGGGCAGAATGAAAGAGAAGAGCGTTCCAAAACAGGATTGCATCTACGTGTGCACCAGTCGTTAGAAACAGAAATCCGAGGGAAGCAGATGTGACCGTGGCAAAGGCTGTTTCTTTAAGCTGGGTGACTTACAAAGGGGGGATGGGTGAGAGTTGGGGAGTTGGGCAGTCCCAGGTGCTGGGAGTGACTGGTGTCTCTCTCTCTCTCTCTCTCTCTCTCTCGCCCCCCCTTCCTTCCTTTCTCTCTCTTTTTTTCTTTAAAGATTTATTTATTATATATAAGTATACTGTAGCTGTCTTCAGATACACCAGCAGAGGGCATCGGATCCCATTACAGATGGTTGTGAGCCACCATGTGGTTGCTGGGAATTGAACTCAGGACCTCTGGAAGAGCAGTCGGTGCTCTTAACCACTGAGCCATCTCTCCCTGGTCTTTCATTCTTGAAGGGTGATCTTGCCAGTTCATCCAGGGATCCCCCATACTCACCTTCCACTTGACCTCTAGTTCCCTTGCTGACCTACAGTAGATGGCAGGTAAGTACTCAGGCTCTGACTAGTGACAGACTGTGTGAATCAGTTGCCAAGTTCAAGACCAGCCCTAGGGAAATTGAAGAGGGGACAGATTTATTATTGTGATCCTGCTTTTGCTTCCTGAGCGCTTTTGTTCCCTCAACGCCCCTTCCTTCCCTTATGTCTTCCTTCCTTGACTAGCTACTCATCTGTTATCTACACTTCCACTTCCCCAGGCCTACTTTTTAGGTGGAAATGACCTAATTAATTCCCCAAACCTTCAGTGACAGAGGTTGGATCTGTTTTTCAGTGTCACACTTGACCCTACACCAACAAAGTGGTATCCTCTGGAATTCCAGGTTGTCTTGGGTGAAGACCATCTCACATATAGGAAGAAAGTGGCTTTGTAACTTCTCTCTCTCTCTCTCTCTCTCTCTCTCTCTCTCTCTCTCTCTCTCAAGTTAAGGGTGGTCCTACAGAAACCTCTAAAAATTGCTGTGGGTTGGACAGCAAACAATAAGGGGAAACAAGCTTGTGTGAGGTTCTTCCCTGCTGGGAATGGCTGACAAGCGCTGACAGAACAAGATCTCGAGGCCTCAGAGTGGGAACTGCTGCACCAGCCACTCAGGCTAAAGACTCAAAGCTGGATCTTGTTAAAATCATGATGGTGAAGGGAGGTTTTAGTTTTATTTCTTTTATTGGATTTTTTTATTTACATTTCAAATGTTATCCCCTTTCCCGGTTTCCTGTTCGTAAGTCCCCTATGCCATACCCCCTCCCCCTCCTTCCATGAGGGCTTTCCCCCACCCATCCTCCCACTCCTTTCTGCCTCCCTACCCTGACATTCCCCTACACTGGGGGAGGGGGTGGTCCAGCCTTGGCAGGACCAAGGGCTTCTTCTCCCATTGGTGCTCCACAAGGCCATCCTCTGCTACATATGCAGTTGGAGCCATGGGTCCCTCCGTGTGTACTCTTTGGATGGTGTTTAGTCCCTGGGATTGCTGTCGGTATTGTTGTATTTGTGGGAGTTTATAGAAAGGACCATTGTCAACTCCACTGCCTGTACCCTCACGGGGACCCCATCTGGTTTGTCAATCTACTTTCCAGTATCGAGATCTGGGACTCTAAATGAAGACTCTGAGGAAAGCCTCTAAATATTTTCTTTACATATCATAGCTTTTTTTTATTGTCCAAGGCCAAGGCAGTATTCTCAAAGGCCTTATTAATGCAAACATGCTACCAAGTTTGCTTTTATTGTTCCATCTATCCTGCCTTATTATCTGGGATAGCCTAACTCTTCTTTTGATAGTGTGTAATTTATACCATCAAATAAGTTTTTGCAAGGTGTTTTGAAATATTTCATTATGTCTATTTTATGTCACTGTGGATTGTGTCATAGATATTTAACACAACTGATAAAAATATGAAACACTGAAGGAGTAGACTTGGACAAAAACAAAAACAAGTTTTGATTCTGGTTTAATTCTACTTCACACACACCTCTTTCTTCCCACCCTGAGTGTTCTGTATCTTCAGTGATATTTCCTTACCTCGAACTACCATGAAAGCTCTGTGAAGGCAAGGATTTTGTTTGGTTCATAGACATAACTCTGCATCAAGAATAATGTTTGGAATATAGTTAGTAAATAACTAAATATGTTCAGAATAAAATTTCTTTCCATTACAACCTAGAAGATTAAAAATATCAATATCTCTCAGCATTAGTAAAAATATGTAAAAATTGTCTGCCTTTGCCCCAATCTTTTTCTCACTGATAACGACCTAACTAGTAGCTCTTTGCTTAAATATATTGTAAAGAATTTGACTAGGAAGCCTGAGTCCTGAGGCTGATTAAGAGTGAATAATGAGTTGGGGAACCTTCAACAAGTCATGGAAATTTTCTTTTATATGTTCACCATCTACAAAGGGTAACTTAACAATGCCGTTATTTTGTAGGATTTGGGATTGGACCAAATGGCAAAACAAACACGTGCTGGTTAAAGTGAGAATTTGGATCAACTCCACATTCTAGTTATATCCTTTTATGCATGCTATTAACGTTGATGGGTTTTTACTTCTTCATGAGCGAAATGTAAATAAAGCACCTTTCCCATAGAATTTTTGTGCGGCTACATATAGTATTTGCCAAACACTTAAAATACTGTTTTCCACATAGAAAAGTATTCAAAGTAAACATTAGGTGTCATTACTAGATATAAGTCGGAATTGAAAATTCAGAAAATGCTGTAGAAATGTAAAGTGATTAGACTTTCATTTCAATAGGTGATTCAATTTTAATACTGGAATTAAGGCCTTCTGCTAAAGTAGAGAATGAATGATTTGACTCCTATCAGGCTGCACCCTGTAGTTGATTATGTATTCTACCTATTCCTAGGGCAAGCTGCGTGTGGGCCGAGGGTAGCTGGTGAGTTGATTCAGTGACTTTGCCTTCCTGAGTCCATCATCACCCACCATGTAATTTTAGTCAAGCCAGTTAATGTATTTGATTCTTACTCTCCTTCTTTGCCAATGAGAATAATAGCAGCTTATTGACCTTCGTCTAGAATGTCACAAGGAGGCCTCGTTAAAATATTCGGTATTCAAATAGGAGGTTGTTATCGTCCACTGCTTTATTCTCTGCCATTTTGTTATAAAATGCTTATAATAAAGTAGGCTATCTAAATATTTTTTCATTTTCATCTAATCTTCTCCACAATGCAAAGCTGAAAGAGAGCTCGGTAAGTTATAAACTAAGGCTTAGATTCGAGTGACTGATAAAAGCTGTGGACATAAAGGGGGGCACTGTTGCTAGTCATTCAGCCTTAATGGCCAATACAGAAGAGTATGGTGCTTTTGAAAGGCCAAGTCGGTCTAATTGGCTTAGTTTTCAGGTTTAATGCATTAATCCCTCAATGAATCAAACACTTGTATTTTTGTAATATCCAATAACTATAAATATTGCGGAGTTGAGTGGTAGAGAATAATGAATAAAACTATAATTTTTTTCCATTTTGTTCTTCGGTTGCAAATGTGACTTGATTCTGCTTGCATCTAAAATGGAGTAGCTGCTGTTACACTCTTACTGGGCTGATAAGCAATCACAACGTTGGGCAGAATAAATAACTACTGTGGAACACTGGAAAGCAGGCAGTCTAAACAATGGCTGAGAGAAACACACTTGCCTCACTTTGCTGTAGGTTTCTTACTGGGGGACACTTTCGCAATGCAGGAAGTACAATCTGAGCACAGGATGCCACTCTCCTGAGTTGAGGAAACACAAGTCTTTGGCATTGGAAGTGGCTAGAAGAGTGCGGGAGAGAAAGAAACACAGAGTTGGGGTGAGACCTTGGAAGGTCAGTCAAGGTTCTTGTCTGAGGCTTTCAAGTGTAGGGAGAGACTGCGTTGGCTTATTGGAGAGCAACTAGTACATGATGATGAACTAGAGATGATAAAGGTTTGGACTGGAGATCTTCCCCATCTAGAAGAAGAAAATCAAGGCCATGTTAACAACTTAAGCATCCACCTTTGTGATCAAGGTCTTATTATAATAAGGACCAATCACAAGACAGTCTCCCAACTCGCTCTGTGAAAACCTAATACAATTCTTTCATAAGACGCCAAACAGAGGGTTTTCCACTCTATGAAGTGTGAGGTTGAAGATGCACAAGTTCAGGGTGGTCAGTCAGTAACTAATTTACATGCTACAACAAATTGTGCTGCTCCTTTAAGGCAGATAACAACACAGTTTCTGTAGCATATCATGGATAATACAGAACAGTCAGTTACTGGGTTTTAAGAAACAGGAGAATGTGACCCTTAACTATTGTAATCAACAAGACAGGAAGAAGAAGATGAGAATCATTCCTGAGACGGTGTAAACTTAGGATTTATGGTGAGAACCTAACGTGTTGGATGATTAATATTAATTATGAACCTGTTGGAGTTTAGAGCTACTTGGGAAGGAAGTCTCCTGAGGGGTTGTGTAGGTTATGATAAGTCTGTGGGGAATTGTCTTGATTACATTAATCGGGGTGGGATGATTCTCCCACACTGGGTAGCATCATTCCCTAAGCATGGGGTCCTGGTCTTTTGGGTAAGAGCCCCCCGAATGCTAACCTGCACACGTTCATTGCTTTTTTAAAATTTTTTTTCTCACTACAGACATAATATGACCATCTACATCAAGTTCCTGCTGCCCTTGACGTTCCTGCCATGATAGAATGTGTTTCTCCTTTAAGGTGCTTTTGCCAGAATATTTTGTCACAGCAAAGGAAAAGAAACCAAGGGACATTACAAACATTAGAAAGGCTATTATAAATATATTAAAACAAAACAAAAAGCTATAGAAATATGTCTTAATGAGTAAGTAAAGAATTTTAGCAGAAAATGGAATAAATACACGCATATATTTATCAATAGAAACTCTAAAATCGAAAGGAACTCCACAGAAAGACCAACAGAGTCAACTAACCTGAACTCTTGTGGGCTCTCAGGGAGTGAGCCACCAACCAAAGAACACACAGGGGTTGGATCTAAGCCCCTCACACACATGTAGCAGATGTGCAGCTTGGTCTTTATGTGGGGCCCCCAAGAACTAGTGTGGGGTTACCCCTAAAGCTGTTGCCTGTCTGTGGAGTATGTTCCCCTAACTGGGCTTCCTTGTCTGGCCTCAGTGGGAGAGGATACACTTAGCCTGCAGAGACTTGATGTACAAGGGTTGAGGGATACCCTGGGGGTGGAGGGGGAGGGCTCAACCCTCTCAGAGGAGAGGAGATGGGAGGAGGGACTGTGTGGGGACCAGTGATTAGGATGTAAAGTGAATTAAAAACTGCTAAAAAAATACAGTAACTTTTAAAACATAAAGCACAGAAAGGAAAATTAATAAAAAATTGACAGAAACTTAGGTACCTGTGGAACAAATGGTTCAATATACATGCAATGGAAGTCTTAGAAGGAAAAATATATTAAAGGGGTAGACAGAAAAAAATGAAAAATTATGACCAAAAAATGTCTAAAATTAAAAAATTCTTTAAATGGGATGGGAATTGCAGATTTAGGAGAGAAGCCTAACTCCAGGCAGTGAAATCCCACAGGCAAACTGAGGCCCATCCACAGTGCAGAACCCTTGATTCAGGAAACGGAAACATATGATACACAAAGGAATGGCAAGGGTAACATACTAATGCTAAATAAACACAGAAAGACAAAAGAGAGGCAAAGAAAGCCCCAGTCAAGCCACGGTTGTAGTTCTAGAAAAGATGTGTTTCAATAAAGTGGAGAAATGTGAACATAAATAGAAGTTTAAGTAACTTATCATCAGGAATTAAGGGTCACATTATGGAGGTGCTAGAGGACGTTCTTTGGCCCGAGAGGAAGTGGTTTAGAAGAAATGGATCTAAGTGAGGAAAGGGGAGGCCTAGAAAAGGTAGATACGGTGATGTGTTTAAAATATGGCTGTTTTTTACCTTGTGGTTTCCCATTAAAGCAGCATTAGTTATTATTTAAAGGGGCTTTACAGTATCAGTATAAAGGAAAAGACGTTACAATAGTAGTACAGTGGACGGTGTGCATAGGGATGGAGTTATCCTTTCCTGAGGTTATTGCATAAGTGGAGTGATATGCGGGAGACACAAAGTCCCCGGATATGAAGGCATCCGCTATAAAATGCAAAGGCTGAAGAAGGACGGTTGAAGGTCAGATATGAAGAAGTGAAATGTGGGCTCCAAGTAGACTTTGTTAAAGGTACATGTTATCAGCCTTTGAACAATCACCAAAAAGTTGGTATAAAAAAGATATAACTAAGGAATCCATTGTGAAAATGAGACAAAGTATGCTTTTTAAAAAATTAATTTTAACCTCAAAGAGTGCTACAAACAAGGCAGGGAGAGACAAAACAAATAGAAGGAATAAAATAAAATAGGTATCAAGAAGGTTAACTTAAATCCTACCCCATGACTAATTACATTAAATGTAAATTGCCTAAACAATATTCTAACAGGAAGACATTTTCTAGTAATATTAGTAAATGAATAGCATATGATATCAGCAAGAGATAGACTCCAAATATAAAAGACACCAACAGAAGAAAGAAATATGTCATACAAAAATTCAGCTTTAAAAACTGGTATTACTATAATAACACCGGATTAATTAAGTTTCAAGGGAAAATATTGGCGGAGCTAAAGACTAATTCATAATAATCCTAAACATTATTAGTAGCACCTAATAAGGGAACTTTACATTTCACACAGCAAAAACTGACAAGCAAAACCAAGTAGGCAAGTCCTCACTTATAGCCGGCATTCTCTTTGACATCTATGTAGGTTTATATTTTTCAAAACCTACTTTAATAAGGGTTCTTAAAACTCCAATCTACTTTATAGCCCACTGACCAAAGGTAGGGGAGGAAGATGGCTACTAGATCAAGGTGGGCATGGACCTACTTAGAAGTAGTTCTTTGGGGAGATTCCAATCTTTGTTGCCAGCAGTTCAGTCTACTAGCCTTACACCAAGCACAAATCAGCAGAGGCAGGCAGCCACCAAACAGGAACCAGCAATGACAATTCAATCCAGAAGAAACAGCGAGGCTCCCCTGGTTGACCTGAGTCCATGGAAGCAGCAAGAGGCTGCTGGAATATCATCAGAAGTTCTTCTGTGCATTTCTCTCCACAAAGTCACAACAAGGGAAGATCAGCAATGCAGTGCCAGGTGAACCAATGCAATAGCTTCATCTGCAAAGACTGACATCAGCAAAACCCAGTGATGACGTCTGTCAGAGAATCCCAATGATGGCCAGCAAAGAATTGCAAAGTGGGGTTGGGGGATTTAGCTCAGTGGTAGAGTGCTTGCCTAGGAAAGCGCAAGGCCCTGGGTTCGGTCCCAGCTCGAAAAAAAACAAAAAAAAAAAAAAAAAATTGCAAAGTGAAACAATGCAAAGCATCATCCACCGTCTGTGGGGTTATACATATACTCTTTCCAAACATCACACGTCCTCTCAAGCGTCTGCTCCAGCAAAACATCCCAGGTGCTTTCGCCAGAGTCAATTCTTAGCAAAGCATCCTCTCATAAGATAGTTTGCAGAAAGAAACATCACATAACACAACTGAGTCTCCAATGAAACCAGATCTCCCACTTCACATCCCTCTGTCAGTAATGAAAAGAGTGAGTAGATAAGGCAATACCAGCAAAGATATGTAAGATCTTAATGGTGTTACCGATCAATGTAATCTGTAACAATGTATCAATGTCCTGCCTCATGCATGTAACCCTGCACTTAGGAAGCTTGAGGCAGAAGGGTTGTTACAAGTTTGAAGCCAGCTTAGGGTAAGAATGAGATGCAGACTTCAAACAATAACAAAAAAAGGTTTAGTCAGTTGACACAGAACTATACTCAACAATGGAGAATACTGTTTAAGCACATGTTGGGTATTTCCAAAATTAGACAGATGAACCATAAAATAAATCTCAGAGGCATGCAGAGATGGCTTGGTGGTTAAAAAGCTCTTGCTTCTCTTGCAGAAGAGCTGAGTACTGTTTGCAGCACCCACATCAGATGGCTCATAACCCCTGGTGATTCCAGTGGAGTAATATTAATATTTATATTTAGCCTATAAACCAAATCTCTTGCTTATGTCTCTTGTTTCCCCTTATTCTTCCAACATAGATTTATCATAATTTAAAGTATTAGTTTTTGGGTTTTATAATGTTAGAACTGAAGTGTAATCATACTATATGTAATTATCAGTGCAGTTTCTTTCTTTTTTTTTTTTTTTTTTTTTTTTCGAGCTGGGGATCAACCCCAGGGCCTTATGCGCTTCCTAGGCAAGCGCTCTAACCACTGAGCTAAATCCCCAACCCCATGCAGTTTCTTTCATAACTTTATGCTAGTTCTGGCTTTAATGACTGCCAGATTCTTATCAAGCTTCTATACACAAATTTTCCACTGTAAGACTAATGGGTCAGTTCTCTATCCTTTTCATCTGGAGGAGAGAGAGAAAGAGGGAGAGGAGAGAGAGAGAGAGAGAGAGAGAGAGAGAGAGAAAGGAAAAGAAGAGAAAGGAAGGAAGAAAGGAATAAATGAAGGAAGGAAGGAAGAAGGAGATAAAGACAGAAAGAAGGTTCCCTCCTTGAGTCTCTTTGTTCCCAACTCCCTGTTAGTGTCACTGCCATGCTGGGCCTTCCCTTGACAACCCCACCCCCCACCCAACCCAGAGAGTTTCCTCACCTTTCTCCTGTGTTGGATGCCATAAGTTTCAGATCTTTAGCCATCTTCTTCCTTCATGTTCTTTATTGTGTTAACCTTGTAGAAACCATAGCAACCAGGAGAGAGAGAGAGAGAGAGAGAGAGAGAGAGAGAGAGAGAGAGAGAGAGTCAAGGAATTACTTTTTGTTAGACTGTACATATGCAAAAAAATTTAACTTTTATCTTCTCGTTTTATTGCTTGGGAGGATATGGAATTTAAATTTAGAAATAATCTTATGTAGACTTTTGAAGGCATCTTTGCATTACTGGCCCCCCCATTAACCATTGAGAAGTCCTAAAACATTCTGATACTTCGATCTGCTGTGGCCTTGAAATTTTCTTAAGTTCTTATGTTTTGGGGAGATATTTATTTTTATGTGGATATGTAAATGGGGCAGAACAGCTCTCCCTATTTTTAACCAGACAGCAAAGCTGGAGAACTTGTCCTTTTACTGGAAAATGAGACTGGGGTGAGACAGAGGCCAGGAAGGACTGGGGTAACTCAGCCAGAGCAGCGTCTTCTATACAAGACAGGGTGGCTGTTGGGGTTGGGATTTAGCTCAGTGGTGAGCGCTTGCCTGGAAGCGCTGAGGCCCTGGGTTCGATCCCCAGCTCCGAAAAAAAGAACCAAAAAAAAAAAAAAAAAAAGACAGGGTGGCTGTACTGGGGGCACTCCTGCAGTCTGAGCGAGACTTGCACAGGACGAGCCTGTCAACATTCCAGTATGGAATGGAGGCCTTTTGATTCAGGACTTATTCATGGAGCCACTGTAATCAAGAAAGTTTACCCGTGGCACACAGACACTGATCAATGGAATAGCTTGGAGATTTTAAAGCAGATCCACATGTCACCTTCAGGCACATGAACCAAGTATACACCTTAACAAATGCTGCCTGAGAAATGCAGATAGTCTTGGATAAAAGAGGCTCTCTCCTTACTCCACAGACATGGTTAGTTTTGGTTTTGTTTTTTTTTTAACTTCAAATAGACCATATATCTAGAGAAAGGCTAAAAATGTAAAATTATACCACAAAACCTGGAACAAAGAAAGATTTCTTAGCTAGTGCCTACAAGAAGCAAAGTGTGAAAACATCCGATAAATTGGATTTAAAAACTAGGCTTTTAAGAAAATAGAAAGGCAAACCCCTGACTGGGAGAAAAAAATTAATGATACACACATTTGACGAAGAATTATATCCAGACTGTATGAAGAGCTAGTAAGACGTCAGAGAGCCTAACCTAAAAAGAACAGAGGAGTTGGACGCCTCATGAAAGAAAACACACAAAGGTGATAACAGGTACTTGACACAGGCTTCACCACAGTCGGCCTTTGTGTGTGACGTAGAACTCCAGGGAGCTCCTCTGAGAAGCCCACTGAAGTGACCACAGTGAAAAGTCAGAAGCAGTTAGTGTTGTGAGCAGCCAGTACAACCGCAGCTCTCTTGCACGAACTCATCTGAACTATAGGAACTTCTGGTTTCTAATGCATGACTATGCAACTGCATGCTTTGAGAGCTTTGGACTGTGCACAGGATGCTGAATGGTAATAGTTAGCCATGCAGATGAATGCAGAAAAAATCCATTCCTTGGATCGATAAGCTGGTACCCCATCCTGGCATGTACAATGATACAATTCGTGCCCTTGCCAGAAGTTCCTGTCTTAGGCTTTTACCCACGAGAGCTGAAAGCATATGTGCGTACAGACTTGTATGCGTTTGTTTAAACAGCACCGTTCACAATAGCTAAGGACTGGGTGAAATATAAATGCTTAACAAAAGGCAAAAATGTATGAATGAATTATGATATATTGAAATCGTGTAACGCCTTTTAGAAATATAAAAAAGAACACATCAGATACACACAGTCAGACTGACAAATCCCAGAAGCTTACACAGAGAAAAAGAAGTGAGGCACAAGAGAGTCTATCTCTCATTAATTCCACTCACTAAATCTCACACCAGCTATCGTTAATCTCATTGCCTGGACGTGGATTGACAGTTGCTGGGAGCCAGGCATAGGAGGGATGGATATCAAAGAGACAGAGGGGAAGGTATTGGGTGGTGGAAACATCCTATATCTGTCTTGACTACTATGAAAACGTATATATGTGCCAAAAATTCATTGAACTTCACCCATAAAATGGGTACAATTTACAGTATGTATGTTATATTTTCATAAAGTTCTTGAAAACCCACACAGGGTCACTACACAGTAAGCTGCTGCTGTACAAGTTTCTAGTCTTTGACGCGTCTTTTGACAAACTTATAACCTGAAATACAGATAAAATAGCAAAACGACAGAGAATAAAGAAGAAAAACCAAACTGAACTTACTGAACTTACCCTTTCTTCCCCAACTTGCTTACTGAACTGGCTAGTTTTGTGTGTCAATCTGGCATAAGCTGGAGTTTTCACAGAGAAAGGAGCCTCAGTTGTGGAAATGCCTTCATGAGACCCAGCTGTAAGACATTTTCTCAGTTAGTGATCTAGGGGGAAGACCTTGCCCATTGTGGGTGGTGCCATTCCTGGGCTGGTGGTCCTGGGTTCTATAAGAGAGCAAGCTGAGCAAGCCAGGGGAAGCAAGCCAGTAAGTAACATTCCTCCATGGCCTCTGCACCAGCTCCTGCTTCCTGGCCTGCCTGAGTTCCAGTCCTGACTTCTTTGGTGATGAACAGCAATGTGGAAGTGTAAGCTGAAGAAACCCTTTCCTCCCCAACTTGCTTCTTGGTCATGATGTTCGTGCAGGAATAGAAACCCTGACTAAATGCTAATTAGCTAATTAGCTAAAAGCTAACTAAATTCTAGTTAGCGTGCATACGCAGTGACAGGCTTTGAAACCTTTGAAGGGTAAAAGGGCACCTTCGAATGGTGACAGGAGTGTCTGCTCATGCAAATGGATTTAGAGAACCCAGTTCTCCAGCTAAACCTGGGTCCTGCCCTGGCTTGCACGTTACACAGAGAGCAGCAGGGACATGCTCTGTCTGTTTTCTAAGGACGAAGAGTCAGCCAAATGCATCTGCAGGAAACTTTGCTGCACAGTTGATTCTTTGGTGAATCACCAACCCTGTCTCTCCCAGAGACAATATTTATAGACGTCATGCTAGTGAAGAACACAAGGAAATATCAACAGAGGCACACACTTCCTGCTAATAAAGGCCGTTGGAAACGTCGAGGATCAAGTCCAGTCATGGTCATCTCAAGGATGAAGGAGGTCAGCATGCGGGCTGATGTTATCAACCTTGACTTGCCTTAGGACGAAGCCCCCACCACACTTGCTGGTGCCAGGAGATAGTTTTCCTGGGTTAATGAGCAAGTTAAAATATTCTATTATTTTTTAAAAGAGCCAGAGTTTACTTTTAAGCACAGAAAAAAGAAGGGGAATTTAGAAATGAAAAGGAGAGATCAAGAGAGTAAAATGTATTAAAATATAGTTAACACAGTCGAACATTTGGCCTTAATCATCTGTGTTCTGATTAGAAATAAAGCATATGGCTGGAGAGTGGCTCAGTGGTTAAGAGCACTGACTGCTCTTCCAGAGGTCCTGAGTTCAAATCCCAGCAACCACATGGTGGCTCACAACCATCTGTAATGAGATCTGATGCCCTCTTCTGGTGTGTCTGAGGATAGCTATAGTGTACTTATATATAATAAATAAATCTTAAGAAAAGAAATAAAGCATAAAACAAATAAGATATTTATAGGACAAATAGAAAAAAGTGAGTAAGACTGTTGGATGGGTAGACATGTTTTAAATACAGCAAAATTTTAGCTTTTTTTCCCAAAAATTTTCATATGTATATAATTGTATATACTTATATAATAACAATATTTATAGATGAGCAGGTTTGATGTCTGGAATTTACTGCTGTGTAGCACAGGTAAGGAGAGGCACACAACTTGGGAAAGTGTGATTTGATTCTTAAAGTATGGGTGGAATTCACTAGTATGGGTGAATGGGAAGGCTGGTAGTAGTGTGGTGCTGTGGGGAACAGCCTGGGGCTTCCTCTCAAGTGTGGGAAGTGTGCTAACCAAGGCCACAGAACAGGAAAGGAGGCCTCACAGCTTCTCACTCTGCTTGGGGAATCCCTCTGCGCTGGCTTCCCTTGCCTCTGTCCAAGGTTTTATAGCTCTGTCTCCTTAGCTTGGTTCTTGGCTCCTCTTTTTCTGTGGGGCTGACTCAGAGTGGTGGGTGTGGTAGTGCTCCACTTTCTTAGCCTGCTGTCTCCAGTCTCCCATGTCACCACTCTTCTAGGAGCATGGTTAGACAGCACTAAGTCCATCAGCCTCCTGGGTATGACATTTCTATAGGAGCTTCTGAAGACCTTGGCTATTTCTTGAATTAAATGCGGTTGGGTATCTGACCACTAATCTGGCCTGGGTAGGAAGCCTTCCAGAAGCAATAAACAGGTTTTATAGCTGACACTTAGAATTGAGAGAAAAGGGTGAAATTAGGGGTTCCTAATATTTGCAGTGTTACAAATTCCATGTAAAACAACCCCACAAATGTTACTCACATTCGCTTTGAATTTCCTCAGAATGCTATAAATTGACGTCGTTCTGTGTCACAACATAAGGCCAGTTGGTTTGTTGTTGCAACTGCTCCGAAATCAAAAATAATCTCTAAAAAGGACTGTGTTTCTCGATGTCACCTGATGGGCTGTTCTTTCTGAGTGGTTTTGCTTACTGTGTTTGTGTCTGTTGACTTTTAAAGCCCCACACATTTGTGTTGTGTTCATTGCTTGATAATTGCCATTCTTACAGTGGAATCGATTTCTAGGAATCACTAAGATGTTACCAACCAACAGCAAGGGGACTGAAAGAGACTGTGAAAAAATCGAACCATGGTTCCTGATAAAGAACCCACCTCTCATCCAACCCAAAGTTTAGGTCATGGTAAGATGAAGTCGGATGACATCAGTCAGGTTGAAGGGGAGATACTGTGAGCCCCCATGAGGCTGGCTGTATGCCAAGGCCGTATTTGGCCAAGGAATGCATGCCCTTTGAAATCCCAGCAGGTAATGTACCTACGCGTGCTCAGCTAATGAAAGGTGTGTTCATGATTGCAGCCCTAGCACGGAGCAAACAGTTCTACTCTTGACAAACAAGAACTTTCCCAGTACCCATCTATCTGGAAGCTTTTAATATAAATTCTCTAAAAGTTTGTGACTCTTGAGGTCTCTTCTTGTTTGCCACAAGTTTGGATTGAATTTGCATGCACCTGTCCCTTTAAACAAAGGAGTTGTCCCCGAGCTAGGAGGGCAGAAGGGTAGCTCAGTGATGGATCTAAGTTCTCGAGGCTCTGGGTTTCAAACCCAGCTTCACATTAAGAAAACTAGAGATGTCAGTTTCCAGCTGGAATGGTACTTTGAAGAGCATAATTAAGACGGGGAATCTACCTCAGAATGATAGGATAGCTTAGAAAATGTTCAGACTTCATTTGAGGGGATGCGGGGTGAAAAATATGAAATTATTGAAAGAAAGGGGAGGGCACCACAAGGGACCTCATATGGAATATGAGGTTACACTTAGCAGATGGCCTCATAAGGTGACCTTATTGGCAGTGAGTCCCAGGGCATGCAAGAGGCCAGGCTTGCCACACCAAAGGCAGAAGGGAGAGGAGCTTGGCATGGCTCCTCTGAGCTGAAGGCCATGATTCATCGGGAACACAGCTGGGGCCTCAGAAAGATGGGGGGAACTCAGCAGCGTCTGTTGGCAATGCAGGTTCCTGGGACCACAGAGAGTCCCAGCTCCATCACCCCTGATGTAGGGCAGGACCTTGTCAAGCTGTCTTTGCCAAGAGAGCAGATCCTGCTCAAGGTCACATTTTCTCCTCTTTGCAGATTTCAAATGAGGTGGCATTTGGAACATTCCTGGCAGGGAGGGCATCCCCCAATCTCTCTTCCCCTTCTTAGACCTTGCTCTCTTCCAACTCCCTCTGCTCCTGCTTTATACCCCAAGAACCTGGAAGGGCTTTGGATTGATCTGTGTTCAGGTCCCCCCTCAGTCCCTCCTTACTGTGTGGCTTGGAGGAAACCACTGGACTCCTGTAAGCCACAACTTCCTCAGCCACAAGACAGAAGAGCTGGTAACTATTGTAGGAGGAATGGGATGGCACTTATGAAGGACTCTGGCATGACATTCAGTGTCCTCTCCAGCCGATCTGGGCACTTTTGGTAGTTTGTCCAAATGCAGCTGTGGGGAGTGTTCCTGCGTGATGTAGGGGGTTTAGTGACATACCCGGTCTCTACAATCTTGATGTCAGAAGTGCCTCACTTCTAGTTGGAACAATAAAAAAAATGAGTCCAAACACAGCCAAATGTCTCCTAGAGGGACAAAACAGTTTCTGGCTGAGTATCCTTCCAGCTCATTTGCTTTTCAGTTTTGGGAAAGCAATCTGCCATGTCAGAGACAGTCCAAGTAGCTTTGAGCTGGGTGCATAAGTTAAAAAGTGAGCTATGAGAGTGGGCCTGAAGGGGTTGGAGAGGTGGCTTTAGTAGTCCAGAGCATGCACAGCCCTCGTAGAGGACTCAGCTGTCATGTCAGGTGACTCACAAGCACCTGCAATCCAACTGGAGGAGATTCAAATCCCTTCTGGCCATACAGGCACTGTAATAACACGTACACACACACACACACACACACACACACACACACAGAGAGAGAGAGAGAGAGAGAGAGAGAGAGAGAGAGAGAGAGAGAGAGAGAGAGAGTATAAACAAATTTAGAGTGGGCTATAAGCCAATTTACATGGTATCTTTATGATAATAAAAAATTTGAATAAATGAAGATACCAGGGATGTGCTACATAGAGAATGCTAAAGCCAAGCTGATGGGGCCTCAGAGCAAGCCAACCCTTGATTTAGGAGTTCTAGCCAGTCTTCAGTATTCTGTTATGGCAGCCTCGACAAGTGGATAGGACCAGTTCTTGGAGTCTTGATGGTGCCCACTGAATTGAGACACATGTCCATGGTAATATGTGTGACTTCTTCAGAGCCTCACAGGATGACCTACCATACCTTTTCAGTATGGTAAAGACAACAACAAAAAGTCCAGGTAGTAACCTCTGCCCAGCTCTTTCTCTTCTGACAGACAGTGGGCAGAACAGTTCCACCAAAGAATCCTGGATCTGAGCAGAAAAAAACGTATGGCAACCCCTCTTGTCCACAATGTGGTCACTCTCTATCTCCTAGGGTGTTTCTCTCACAGGCACAGGATGGGAGCTGTGGCATTTCCTAAGGCTCTGACATCCCCAGGCTCAGAACTGTTTCCCACAGTGGCCTGTATAGTCCTCGGAGATAGGAGAAATTCGTATGCTGCAGGCTGAGTAACCGAGTGAACCAGCTGCTCTTATTTTCTCCAAGGAAGTGCCTGGCTCCAATTGCTTTTGCGAAGGCTCCCTGTATGATGCAGGCTACTTCTCAGCCTGGTGGCTAGCCAGTTCTGCAACAACAGGAAAAGCCTTGCTCAACATCTTACTACAGTTCAGTTTACTTAAAATAAATTGTATTATCTATATATGGCAGTTTTGCCTGCATGTTTGCATGTGCATCAGAAGGTGTCAGATCCCTTGAACAGATGGTTGTGAGCCATCATGTGGGTGTTGGGAACCAAACTCCAGCCCTCTGTAAGATGAGTCAGTGCTCTTAGCTACTGAGCTACGTCTCCAGACCCTTAAAATATATTTTGAAGAGGCCAGTGAGGTGGGCTTCTCTCTCTGGTTTGCATTTTGATCTAACTCAGGGTTCAAGTTGGATCAAGATTAGACAGACAGTTCTTAAAGATTGATTTTATTTATCTTTTGGGGGTATTGTGCCGATGCCTCTGGCTTTGCCAGGTAAACTGAGGCAGGCAACCATTGGGAGTCAGTGCTTAGAGCCACTGACTGGTGCACCCAGATACCTACAGGAGCTGCTGCCGATGACAGCCAGTGATGAGAGAAGTTACTCAGCAGACTTTTCTCTGAGGGAACAAAGCTTAACTTACAGCAGAAAAACTAAGTGAACTTTTTTGGACTCCTTGGGGCCAGCTTAGAAAGAAAGGAAGAAAATTCACACACACACACACACACACACACACACACACACACACACACACACACACACACAGTTGATGGGTGGGAGAAACAATGATCCAGCCATACCACACCATACTTTATTCTTTCTTCCATAGCTTATATATCCCAGCAAAATCTTTGAAGCTATATACAATTATAATGTGATTATGTCTTAGTTTTCTTCTAGTGAATGATTACGAAAAAAGGTTGTGTTTTCTAATACCTGTACGAGAAATAACATTACGTAGTACAGGTAAAGAAAACACAAACTATTCTCAGAAACCCACATACATTCATAACCAAGCAACTTGTTACAGATTAACAACGTGTAAGCAAGCAAGGGAGTTTTCTCAGCAGCTTCCTCTTACAGGCAGGCAGCCATTTGCGGTTACAGAGAAAGGATTCACTATTTTATTATTTATCTTTAAAACTAATCTTGTAAAAATCTTAAAAGAATCACAAGTCTAAACTTTTATATAAAATCAATCCTATCTACCTTACATCTTCAGAATGTATATCCATTCATCAGCAATTCTTAATAAATTATATCAGGAAGCTGAGGGCAAACATGGGTGTAATAAATCAGTCACCACCAGTCCCGCCTCAGGGAGAGTCACGTGAGCCAGTGCTGCCCTTGTTCTTGTGCCCTGACCATGAAGGTCCCTAGCTCTACTAATAAGAGCGTGCCTTTCTGCACTTCAGATTGTTCCCTAAGATTTTCTGCATCAGAGCCAGCAATAAAAACATCTCAACCTAGCTTCACTAGCAACTTCAGTTTTCCAAATGCTTTCTGAGGGTGGTAGTCATTGTCGACCATCTCCATCTCTAAGTTCTTCTCTAGGGTGGCGATGGAATCATGAATCTTCTCCAGCAGCCGTGCCTGAAGGAGACGAAGCGTGAACGCTGTGAGTGCCAGAGATACTGCCGAGTGAGGGGCCGGAAGCCCCTTAAAGTTCTCGCGTAAATTTTAGATCAAGAGGGATGTGAGGGCAGCAAGCAGAGCAAACTCCGTAACAGTGTGAAATCGTCAGGACACACGGTCCTCAGGTCTGTGCCACACCGAGGTCCCCCCACCCCCCAGGTGGCTGTGGTATTCTGTGGGCTGCATTCCATAAGTTCTAAAGCCATTTGTCATTCCTCCTCCTGCATGGCCCTTGTCAGTGTTTAGTGTGTGTGCGTGTGTGTGTGTGTGTGTGTGTGTGTGTGTGTGTGTGTGTGTGTGTGTGTGTGTGTGTGCGTGTGTGTGTGAGTGTGTAGACCAGAGGACAATGTGTTCTTCAATTTCTCTCTATCATGTGTTTTAGATAGGGTCTTGTACTGAACCGGAAGTTTGCAGATTCATTGAAGATGGTTGGCTGGGCAGTTCCAGGGATCCACCAGTTTCTTTCTCCCTAATAGTAAGATCATAGATGCACACTGCTGTGGCCTGGCTTTTATGTGGATACTAGGGATCTGAACTCAGGTCTTTAAGGCAACACGTTTCTCAACCTGTTGGCCGTGACCCCTTTGGGGGTTCAAATGACCCTTCACAGGAATCAACCAAGACCATCAGACAACATGGATATTTACATTACGACTCATAACAGTAGCAAGATTGCAGTTATATATCACAATCTAAGGAACTGTATTAAAGGGTCCCGGCATTAGGAAGCATTTAAAGCTAAGCCATCTCTCTGGCCTCAGAACTGATTTTTCTGAAAAATCCTCAGCAATACTTAGGTTTCCATTTCCTGGAGAGGATACATTTAAAACGAGAATCTACAACTTGATATGAGATTCTACCTTGACTTGATCAGGGACAGAAGAGCAAGGAGCAGAGCGGTCAATGGTAGGAAAGGTGACTTGGCTTAGAGCTCACCAAAGATGAGCAGCCACAGTGCAGTCAGTGTCTGTGCACTGAGAACCAGGGACAGCAGAGAACACCCATAGGTCTCTACCTGGTGCACATTCTCAGGAAAGAGCAGAATGATTGGGTTAGATGTTTCATCATCATGACATACATGTGAGAAAATAAATGAAAAGGCAGAGTCTCAGTTTCCTTTTTTGCTGCTAATGGGATACTCAGATGAGTTCCAGATCATAGTACGTCATTGCAGGGAAGCCAAGGCAGCAGGAACTGGAAGCAACTGGTTGCATCACATCCATAGTCAAGAACAGAGAGCAATGAATTAATGCTGCATGCTTGCTCTCAATTCACTTTCTCTACTTTTATGTAATCCAGGATTCCTTGCCTAGGGAATGATACCACCCACAGTGGCACCCTCTCTTACCTCAAGTAAGGTAATCAAAGTAATCCCTGCTATAGATAATTCCTCATTGATACTTCGAACAAAACTGATCGCATAAGCAATAAAGATTTATTTTGGTTCATGGTTTTAGAAGTTATCAGTCCGTGATCAACTGGCTGTTTGATTTCTTGACAATGGTGATGCAGCACATCATGGCAGAGTGGAGCTGATCACCTTATAGCATCCAGAAAGTAGAGAGGTTATAAGAAGGGCCAGGGCTAAGATATGACTTCAATAGCACACTTCCAACCACTCATCTCCTCCAAGAATATTCTTCCACAGTGCTCTCACCTCTCAGTAGTCTACGTAAGTTCAAATCCACCAGTGGATCAATCCATTCATTAGGTCCAAGGTTTCATAAGCTAACTGTGTCTTAAAACTCCCACATAGACACACAAACAGGTTTCATTGATATTCTAGAAATCTCTCAATCCAAAGGATTTAACAATAAACTCAAACTCACAGCAATCCTCCTTCACAAGTGTTCATCATTGAGACCAACTATGATTCCTTAATCTATGTGCCTGATAAATGTTAGTTGACACAATATCTACCCAATAAAGAGCTTAATTGGTCAGCTCTTAGTATTGTTAATATTGAGAGAAAGTCCCCAAAGTGATCCCTTTTTAATGACAAGATACTTAAAAACAACAACAAAACCAGAGTCATTTGTTGGAACTAACCATGTGGATGGGGGAGGAGGTATGGATTCCTGCTGGTGATAACGGTAGGACCAAAGGCAATCTGTCACCTCATCATGGTACAGTGGACCTACTGAGATGCTCTGTGTTATGTGGAGAGATCCCAGAACACAGTGACAATACCTATGGTGATGGCAAAGCTATGCATGTAAAATCATAGGTTTTTGGAAGGGTGTGGTAGAGCTACCATGTTTCAAGTATGAAAATACACAGAGAAATCGATATGGAATAACACCAGAAGAGGAAAGTGGGATGCTACCAATTGTCTTGACCACCATGAGTAGTAGAAGCCAAATCATTCTTGTTAGCCATCCCACCAAACACATACACACACACACACACACACACACACACACACACACACACACACACACAGCAGTCCACAGAAACTAGCTTGTTCTAATGAGTTAGCTCTGGGCACTTCTCTTGCTTTCATCACTGGTGATCAGCTTCGTCCTTGAATTTAGTCTTTGTTATAATTTCTCACACTCTGATTCTCTACCTGGTATTACCTGTCCGCCCTGGACCTATATTTCTGTCCAGAGGATATCTATCACCCATATTTGCTCCGAGAGGCATCAAGGGAGGATGAGTTCTGGTGGGTGGGCACTTCCAAATCAACAGGACCCCCTCCAGGCCTGGCCCAGGGTGAGCATAGACCACCACATGGAGGACTGGGCTCGTGCCAGGACTTGCCATGGTGTGTAGGATGGAGAATTCGATCCTGTATGCCCATGGGGTTCTGGGTACCTGGATATTCACTTCCTTGCCATATCACTGTTCCCACAAGGCAGAGTCAGCTGTAGCTCACATCTGAGTAATCGACATTTTCATCCAGGCCTGGCAAGAACATGAGTGTGAAATATGAGTCACTTGTTTTATTCCACTTCCTAGCAGAGAGAGACAGTGCCTCATCCCATGTGAATGGAGTCACTCAGGAAGAGTCTCTTCCACAGTATTATTCAGGCGGAGGTCAGGACTGCTCCTAATGAAGCAAGGCTGACTTGGGAGGCTGGGGCCTAACATAGCTAGCCAGCAGGAGCAAAGTGGCCTGTTCCCGGCCATCTCATGGGGTTTAGCTTCTAACTCAGTTTTCTAGCACCCGTATCTGCCCCTCCAGCCAACAATCACAATGGCATACAGTAATTTGCTGGAGTGTGTTCTTTATCTGGGATTTTGTTTAGGACTTCACTCTAAGATTCATGTAGGAGGTTTATGGGGCTTTTCCTGCACAAAACCTTGGTCAGGATCTGGGCTATCCACTAGTGGTTTTGGTACAGAGCTGACAATTCATTTACTGGGGTAAAATAAGAGAGAGAAAGAGATGTATTGTGCTGCAGCAAAGTAAGTCAGAGATGAAAAGAGAGGCCATTTGTGTAACTCACAGAATCTGTTTCACATTGGCTTGCCACCATACAAGGATCAAGGTTGTGTCTCTCCTTAGCATATCCCCAGAGCCCTGCACAATGTGGACAGTTAACAAATGTCTAGGTGTTTGTAAAAATGTTCCTGCTAATGACTCTATACCGCTTCTCATCATCTGCTGAACTATATAAAGCAACGTCCGTTGTGACTTTTCCTTGGGCACACAAGAGGGCTGACAGTTTAGGGAATGATAAGTTGATCAGCAGGAGCTTTTAGGATAGCCCTTCCAGAAGGATTTTGTTCAGTCCTAATCAGTCCTAATGAGGTGGTGCTTCTGGTTGACAACGTAGCTGAGAACTTTATCCAGGAAGTAATCTGGGCGATGAGATACCCACCTCATTTACTGTGGAGGGGGCTGACCTGATTCCTGTAATTCAGGAGTCCCGGCATCATCATTAGGTATGTCACATGCTGATCTTCAACAAAGACAATAAAACTGTGCTCAAAGAAATACACAATCCAGTTCCCGTTGACCCTTTGGGAACTTCTGTTGTAAGGAGGGATTGAGCTTTAGTCATGTAGGAACGTGTAGGAACAAGTACCAAGTGTTTGTAGTTTTAACAACGTTGAATTTTTTTCCCTTTATGCTAAAATAAAACACATTAAACTGAAAGGGAAACTCCATAGCATTTGCGGTAGAAGTGGGGAAAAAACGGTTGTTTGAATCAGAAAGCTGGGTCGAAGGGCAGCTTAAGTACTTACTAGTGAAGAGGACTTGGAGACATAACTGAATGTCTGGGCTTCAGTTTCCTCATCTGCGATATAGGGGTAACTATCATGGTTTGTTCTGATGGGGTAACTTTGACAGAGGCTTTGGTTTGACCGTTTCATATGCTCTAAAATGTAACTTATCCTCTAAATGTCTGCCTCCACCACCCTCTTTGGACATTTTCATGCACTGTATGCATAAGCATCCAACCCATTCCTGTGTACCGCTCCATGGCTGGTCCCTTTCTGTGTACCATTCCGTGGCTGGTCCCTTCCTACGGACCGCTCCATGGCTGGTCCCCTCTTATGCATCACTCCGTGGCTGGTCCCTTCCTAAGTACCCCTCCGTGGCTGGTCCCTTCCTGTGTACCGTTCTGTGGCTGGTTCCTTCCTACGGACCGCTCCATGGCTGGTTCAGTGTCTCAGTTCTTTTTGTGCTACTGTAGGAGACTGGATTGCTCAGGGCTGGGTGATTTATAAAGAACGTGCCTTTATTTCTCATAGTACTAGAGCCTGGGACAATATCAAGGATCTGACAGTTGGGAAGAACTTTCTTGGGGGAAGGTTTAAAGGGAAGGGAGAGGGGTTGGAGAGAGTAGGAAGAGGGAGGAATAAAGAGGGGTCAGACTCCCCTTCTCACAGAGACCCTATTTTATGATAATGAAGCTATTCTAGTGATAAATCTATTTGTTTGCTCCACCTATGGGACCTAACCACCCACCAGTTGATTCTACTTCCTACAGTCATTGCACTGGGGACTAAGTTTAATGATTGATGGGGGCAGGGCTGTAAACTGAACGCAGTACCCTGCTCAGGACATTCGGAGTCAGGATGACTGAAAGCTGGGTATCCCTATACACAGAACTGGATCACTAAGGGGAAAATCATTGTCACCAAAAACCACCAATAAAAAAAAAAAAAACCTGCCCCTGAAATCTCATCCTTGGGTTTAGAGGCAGAATTGGTAGCAGGTGAGATGTTTTGTTTCATAAAGGGCTCTGTAGGAATATTCTTGGTCTTAAAGGAAAGAGAAAACCTAAATCAGAATGAAATAAACCAAACCAAACAAAAACAAAACAAAAACAAAAATACTTTTAAGCAAACTATGTTAGGGAAATCGTGGCATTCCTCTAGAGTCATTCAGAAGAGTGAAGGCAGATGGCTCAAAGCTGAGAAAGGACAGAAAGACCTCAGGTAACAGCAGTCTGAGTCCCCAGGAGTAAAGACATAAAAAATACCCACAACGGAGAAAAAGACATCAATACTGTCCCAGTCTTTGGTAACTGATGGTTGGTTTTGTGCAAGTTCTCAACTCAGAAAAAAAAAGGGGGGGGGAGTATCATTTTAATGCAAAGCCAGAAATATTTGAAAAGTGAGAAGACAAAAAAAAAATCAAAATCAAAAGCAAGCAAAGTGTTCCTAAGTAGCAATATTTCTTATGTTTAATTTTCTTATGTTTGTGTGTAGGGGCAACCTTAGTTTTAGACCTTGGTGTAAAACCCAGTATAGTGTAGACATACTTCCTCAGGGTGAAGACTTAGGCTTCCCCTTAATTTTGAAAAAGCCTCAAACTGTCTCCTTTCCAAATTCTCCTTAGTCTTTGTACTTTGTGCTTCTTGAATGCCCAGTTGGACAATATGGAACTTTCTCCAAGATCTGTGTTTCTGGGACACGCAGACATGATCCTCCAATCTCCCCATTCTCTCTTGCGTTTTACAAGGAGTTAACTTCATGTAGTCCCACAGAGGACTCATGTCCACCTCCTTTGAGACGCCCCTAGGACTCTTGGAAACTCCCTCATTTATTTAGTGACACAAATGCCCTGTCCTCTTCCTTTCTTACTGTGACACCCTCATTATTAGCCATTCTGGGAAAATTTCATGCTGGGAAGGAAGATAGACCACCTGTGGGGTCCCCAGGGTCAGAGGAAATACCTGTCTCCATATGTATATTTCCTTGATTTTTTTTCATCTGCTGGGAGCAAAGAGAAGACATACTGGTCCTTCCACCCCTGCCTTTGTGTTAGCCATTTTTCTCATTGCTATGACAAAGTACTTGAGAGGGGAACTTAGGGGAGAAGAGGGTTATTTATCTTGGTTCATAGGTTCAGAAAGTTTAGCACATCTGGTCAGGCAGACATGCTCACAGACTCTCGGTGATGGGGACAGGCAGGCCAAGTCTTTCTGTACTGGCAGACACAAGTAGAGAAAGCTAGGCTGCAACGAGGGCACAGTATAACTTCCAAAGGTCTGCCCCAGTGACCTATTTCCTGGAACAAGGCTACTTCCTAAAGGCTCCACAGCTGTCGGGAAAGCTCTGGAAACTGGACCTTGAGCATTCAACACAGGCCAGTTAGGGACAAGTCAGAGTCAAAAACACTTTTCTAAACGTTCTATTTGCCTTCTGCCTGTCCTTTTACATAGTCTGCAGTCTTTACTTATTTCAGGCATACTTCTATTCTAGTTTCGTAGATTGATATGCTTCCTTTATACCATAAAAATGCTGTTCCCCCATTTTCTTATGTCTGTCACTCCAGCTAGCAGTGACAAAAGCGATCAAGCCTTCTAATGCTAAGCAGAGGAGAGGATGCCTCCCTCATAAGGAGCAGGGCTTTGAAATCTCCCCCTTATAGTACCAGCAGCTCCCCCAACCTCCCACCCCACCCCACACACCCCACCCCCACAGACAGGGAGCAAACTAATTCCTGAAAGGAACCCGTGCATCTGACTAGCCCACACTCAGGCATAATACACGGCGCCTCCTTAAATCGCAGCTAGAGGGACAGACATACTTAGTTGTTTGCCCCATATATTTAATGAGGCAGTTTGCTATTTGTCTGTACCCAAATCAACAAAGGCGTTCTATATTTTCGTTGCTTGGCTGGTTGCTAAATCTTGCAACCCTGTCCATACGGAGTCTTTAGATTTTGGGGTTCATCAGCCAGTCCCACCCCAAGCAAAACTGCAGCCTGAGCCTGATAGAAAGGGAAGGCACATTCTCCTAAACCCACACGTTCATCTTCCTTTTGCCTTTTCATCAAACCTGCTGTAGTCAGGGCTGCCCTGAGCCCTGTAGCTTTTCAATATTTCGTGACTGTGGGTTGAGTATGAGACCAAAGGAAGCTGCCTCCCATTTATTCCTTACTAGACAACGGTTGTCATGTCAAGCAGAACTGGTTCCTTCCTTCAATATACACATCAGCATGTGACACGTGACATGTGACATGCGCCTGTGAAGAGAAACAGAGCCAGTGATAGAGAAGTAGAGATATGGGGTTGGGGATTTAGCTCAGTGGTAGAGCGCTTGCCTAGCAAGCGTAAGGCCCTGGGTTCGGTCCCCAGCTCCGAAAAAAAAAAAAAAAAGAAGTAGAGATATATCAGGATATGTGCAAAGCTCCACTTCAAGTATGGTCCATGCTAGTGGGTTATTTCATAGGTATATGATCCTTATTTTTTCATGGAGTCACAACATACGCCCAGAAATGTAATAGATATCACTAGTGTGCAACTCAGAACAAGTTTTCGAATAAACCTTGAATTTTTAACGCAGTTAAGTTGAAAAAAATTTCCCTTCTTGTGTTTCCCCAAATCTTAAAAGATCAAATTTCCTCCCAGATTCTAGGATTTCTCTCATTACATTGAGAGAGAGAGCGACAGAGAGAGAGGGAGAGAGAGAGAGAGAGACACACACACACACACACACACACACACACACACAGAGAGAGAGAGAGAGAGAGAGAGAGAGAGAGAGAGAGAGAATCACCAGATTCTAGGATTTCTCTTTACACTGAGAGAGAGAAAGTGAGAGCACACAGACATATATATATATAAGGGATCTCATATTAAGTTTATGTTGTGACTTCTGTTCTATATCTCTCATGTATAGAGGAACACTGGTTCCAGACTTAAGAAAATCTAGCCTAGAGTTCTCACATGCCAAATGAAGCTTCAGGGGTCTGCTTGTATTTCATCAGGAAAACCTTAATTATTAAAGCAAATTAACTTTACGTTTTTATAGAATCAAACTAAATATATGACCATGATACCCAAGGACAAAAGCTACTCTCAGCCTTAATGGGGGAGCCTCCGTTAGCTGTGAAGGCAGACACGTAGCTGCCAACGTTGCTGAAAATAAGTGTCAGCTGAGCACCTGCCCCTAAACAAGACACTACGTCACGCATCCACCCGAGGCCGTGAGCGGTGCCGAAGAACGTTAAGAGCCAAAAGGGAAGGCGAAGGACTGCAGAGTGCCAGCTTCTAGGTACAGCACAACTCTTGCAAATCACAAGCTCACAGCAGCTGTGCTTACTTGCACTGGGGCCTCTATAAGACTGGCCCTGATCACAATTATTCATGAATGGGATAAGGTTCACAGGGCTCCACCCCTTACTGCATATCTGTTATTGACTATTGATGGATTTTTGAAGAGAGAGAATCACTATCTTTAGTTGTACACCCACTGTTGACATTGCTAGGTTTCAATGGATAGCTCTAAACCCAGGACCATACAGGGGGTCTGATTTTTTAAAAAAAGGGATATGGATATAATATATGGATACAATAAATATGTGCATGCACATACACATATAATATGTATACACACATATCTAAATATATATGCAGGGAAGAAGGTGACAGAAGACAGCAATGGAGTGAATTGAGAAGGAGATGAGAGTAACTAGAACATATGGTATACATTTCTGGAATTGTCAATGAACAAATTAAATAAACGAAAAATATTGTTTCCATCCATTTATAAGCCAGCTGGTTTTCTGGTTTGAATAATGATCTCTTGTTGATATGGACATATCTTGTCTCAGATTTACTGTGAGCTTCTCATTGTACAAACCTCTTTGTTCACCTTTACACTTCTGGTCCCGATGATCACAACCAACACTAAACATGGAGCATTAAATGAAAACAGTGATAACTGGCATTGATACACAACACAAAGAACCAGCCTCAGAGGTAGCTGTGGGCCACTCAATCTCACCTCTACTTCTGTCAAAGAAAATTCCTCCCAAGTCCCTCTTAGCTTCAGGCTTGTTTTCATTCTGATGAGACAAGAAACCGAACCAAGAGTTTGACGTGATTGTAAAGTATTCCGACATTACTTCCAAAGCACCTTCCCCCAACAACATGCGGAAGTTTGTTTCTGATTAAGCAATAAGAAAACTGCAGACAAATAAGACTTTCTTGGAGCAGTTTATATGCATGGAACTAAACGATTCTGACAGACTGAACCCTGTGTAATGGTGATCTGAACTCTCATCTGATTCGGAAGCAGCTGAGAGATACAATTGACAGTGAGTCTCTCACTCTGCAGCAACTCCGTTTCTGGAAGACAAGCATTTTCAAATAAAAGTGCACTCAGAAGATTTAGTCTTGAGTTATCTAGTGGGAGTCCAAACTTTTGGTTTATGTTCATATAAACTTACCCAAGGTGGTAGTCTATTCTTCTGTTGTCAAGTCCTTCATTCCTAGCAGTGTATGGGCTGTTAGAATCGGGTTGTTGAATGTCTTGCCTTTGTAATGGAGACCAGGGTTTTATGCCAGCCCTGGGTGTATAAAACATCTTCTAAGCTTGGACCAGGGTCGGGCCATGTGGTGGTTTGAATATGCTTGGCCCAGGCAGTGGCACTATTAGAAGGTGTGGCTTTGTTGGAGTAGGTGTATCACGATGGGGATGGGCTTTGAGACCCTCTTCCTAGATGCCTAGAGAACGGTCTGCTCTTGGCTCCCTTTGGATGAAGATGTAGAACTCTCAACTCCTTTTCTAGCACCATGCCTGCCTGGATGCTGCCATGCTCCTACCTTGATAATAATGGACTGAACCTCTGAACCGGTAAGCCAGCCCCAATTAAATGTTGTCTTTTAGAAGAGCTGCCTTGGTCATGGTGTCTGCTCACGAAGGAAAACCCTAAGCAGGCTGTTTTCCACACAGCAGTGTGGAGGCTAATTTATTGTGTGCCCCTTGGTGGGAACAACTTCCTTCTGGAAAGGGGGAGAGAGAGAGAGAGAGAGAGAGAGAGAGAGAGAGAGAGAGAGAGAGAGAGAGAGAGAACTCTCATTTCTAACCTATAAACTGGGAGGATTTAGTCTCCAGTAAGAGGAGAATTTTTCAAATAGTTCTGTTGTTGCCTAAACCCTTCATATCCGGTTGAGCCCAGAAAGACTTTTCTATTAAAAGAAAACTGAATACAAATTGTATTTGAGTTTTCTCAAAAGTAAAAATGCTGTCCATGTATTCTATTCTCACACCTTGGGGGCCAGGTCCCTGAATTTAAGCATATCCATCTATTCTCACACTTTGGAGTCAGGGCCCCAAGCTGAGAGAAATCCTGTACTTGTCAGCTCTGTGCTCCATGCTCAATTACCTCATCTCTTTAGTTTGCCCCTCTATAGCATGATGGTTACATCAGTCCTAATTTTATTGACATGGGGGAAGTATTGAATATGAGAAATGAAATCTAGTACTTACCATGCTTTACTCAGTAAATGAGCTTGACAACGTTTATGTTATTTTCACAAATTGGGGGTTCTTTTCAAATTTATTTAGATTTTTGGAAATACAAAAAGTTCAGGTAAAATCCATAGTCAGAGAGAACCACCAACATAACTTTTGTTCCCATAAATATTCATATTTCTCTTAAGACCTTGTTCGTCAAGTCATGAATGCTACGCACAGTCTCCCATAGATACAGCTATTTTCTTTTCCATTTATTTAACTGAGCAAAATTCTTCTAGAAAGAAAATACCAAGAAAAGGGAATAATATAAAACTAGACCAAAATAAACTAAATATCCATTCTCTCTTTTCCGAGTATTTTGGCACTGTGAGACTAGTTTCATACGAGTTAAAATGAATGTTTTCAGAGGTATGAGTAAAATTCCCATTGTCACACTGGGTTAAATGTCTTCATCTCAGTGTGGCATATATACATTACACACTGTGACATTGGGGTGAGCTGTTGGTACTCTCCCAAGATTAATCTTCTTGTTAAAAGAGGCTGGAGAGTTATTATAAAAACCTTTTAAAAATCTGAATAGATTCTAGGCAAGATATTTCCTGGGGTGAATAGAAACATGGTGAGTCAGGGAGCGGAGTGTAGGCCTTTGTAAGACAACAGGAGTTAAACGCACCGCCAAATGCCACTAACAGCAACTAATACGCACTCTTTAAAATTACCCCAAAGGTTTACAGAAATGTATAACAGAGTTTATATAATACGACCTTGCTGTCTATTCTATTCTGTCTGTTCTGTTGAGGGAGCAGCCATTGCAGATGAAGAGAGTAACAGATAGTAACATGCGGCAGTGAGTCATGTTGTCATTTTGACCACAGTGGAATTCATCTGTCTGCCATTTCACGTACATCTAGCTCCTAGAAAATTCCTTATCAAGGTATAATCAAGACTAAATGTGACGTGTTTTCTCTTGGATGCTTTCCCTGTGGATGCTTCACTTCGTACTTACTAAAGTTTGTTTTTTGTTGGTTTGTTTTGTTTTTTGAGGAGTCAGTAGGTTTGTTATCTGACCTATGGAAACTTTAGGATTTATCATTAGAAACTGCCAAGGACCAGCCTCTGTTTGAGAAGGTTCCTGAGGGAAGGTTCTTGAGAGTAGTGAACCAAATGACTTGAAGTCAAATCCTGACAGCCTATGTTCTGCCCGAGACAGTTTTCCAGATTGCTCTTTCTCTGTGTTCTGCTCAGAACAATTTTCTCTTGCTATTCTTTTTTTTTCTTCCAGAGCTGGGGACCGAACCCAGGGCCTTGCGCTTGCTAGGCAAGCGCTCTACCACTGAGGTAAATCCCCAACCACTTCTCTTGCTATTCTAAAAACTATCTGGATAGCTCATTTCTTGCAGATCAAGAAATCCAATTTTTTTTTATTTACATGTCAATTCAGTCGTTATCCCAGGTTCCCTTTTGATTATCCCCAATGACTCCCTTTTGAGTATTTCATGGCCGCAGCCTCTTGATTCTGAGAGACAGCAAGTACAAGTACAGACAATAAGATAGCTGAGTGTGACCTGGCCCTGAAAGTATCATTCCTATCATGCTTGAGCCTGGGTCTAAACTCCTTCTGTTCCAGATTGACCTTAAACTAAGGAATCTATCTGCCTTTGTAAGCACAAACAAACAAACAAACAAACAAACAAACAAACACTTAGCTGGATGGGATCTAGCCCTGCAATCATCACTCCCCACATCTCTTTATCTCCTTCCTTAGTTTCTTTCTGACATGCTGGCTCATAGTACATCTGTCTGTGTTCCTTTAGATCTGTGAAGCTTCTTATACAATTATATTGCATCCTTATATTTTTCTCATAGTTGAGAAATTATATATTTTCAAACTCATGTTTTCAGCGTTCTTTCCCACAGCCTTAAGGGCTGTCATGAAGGTCACAGTGTTCTACCATTTTGATGAAACATTAGACACATCCTCACCTCTCAGACTCGTGCTGTCTTTGATTATCATGGAGTTATTAACTTGGCAGAGAGGACATTTCTCGAAGGAGGAACGTGAAAATATGTATATTATTTTACATGAGTCTTAGACCCATAGCAACCATCAACACTCGTGGAGGCCCAGTCTCTGCTGGCTCTGTTCCAGGGGCAGAAAACCATGTCATACTGTCCCTTACATGGCCAAGCCAAACTTGGAAAGAAAGCAATTAAAATGTATAATAAGTAGTATTATTTATAATTGGGCAGTGAACATGTATAGCAATATGTAATAGCCCTGGGTGACTTGTAACTTATGAATAACATATATTAGTAAGTTTCATGAAGTAAATATATATATAATTCATCCCTTTTCTTACAAGTATCTACTTAGGATTTTCTTTTCTGTAGAGGAGTTATACATTTTACAAAGAAGCCCCTGCCCTGGTGGAAGCCAGCAAATTTTTACCTCTGATAGTGGGTAGACAAATTTAACTCTGGAATGAAGTATCTGAAAGCCCTCTGCTAGCATGGAGCTAGATCTCATCCTGCAAACAGCTAGCTCCTTTGGGGGGGGTTCATCTTTTGATATTTTGAATCTTTCTCATAATGGACTTTGAATGTGGGCAGAAGAAGATGCTGACCCTTTATTAATTTTGCATAGAAACAACCCAAGACCTGGTTCTTTGAAAGAAAATAAACAGCACCAATCTTCAGCCCATCTGAGAGTGAGAACCCAAGTTAATAAGATTGGAGATGAAAAGGGAGGTTATAATAGATCCTAATGGAATCTGAGGGATTAGCAAATATTTTGAATATTCATAGTCCAAACAAACTGGAAATTTTAGTAGAAATGGATAAACTCCTAGACACATACAACCTGCCAAATTGAATCAAGAAGATGGAAACAAGTAAATAGATCCAAGCCAAGCAACAAGATTGAAACAGTGAAGAAGTCTGATAGCAAAAACTAGTGCAAGACTTGGTGAGTTTATTCTTGTGTCCCACCAGACCTTCCTTCCAAGAAGACCCAATGCTACCTCTCCTCAAAGTGTTCCATAAAACAGAAACCAATTCTTAGTACCACCTGATACAAAGACCAGGTAAGAATACAACTGTGAAGAAATAGGAATAGAAGTTAAATTATCTCAATTTTCAGATGACGATGTGATCCTACAGTTAAAATGCCCTAAGGATTCCACCAGAAAACTTTTAGTTCTGATAAGAACATCAAGAAGATGGCAGGATACAAAATCAACACAAAAATCAGTAACTTCTCTACATATCGATAACGAAGATGTTGAGGAAGAAATGATTAAAAGACAATCCCACCCGAAATATCAGGACAAACAAACAAAAACCTTTTACAATGGAAACTTTAAAACACTGAAGAAAGACACCGAAGAAGACACTAGAAGGTACCAAAAGATGCAAAGATCATGGGTTGGCAGAATTATCACCATGAAAGTGATTTTCAGATTTGATACTATCCTACCAGAATTCCACTGATGTTTTTCACAGAACCAGGAAAAAAATCCCTCAAATTCCCACGGAAGCATGTAAGAGCCTAAATGTCCAAAACTATCTTAAGCAGAAAAAGAACTCTTGAAGGCGCCACAGTACCTGATCTCAAACTGTACTGCAGGTCTATAGTGGCGAAAACCAAACTAGTGCTGGCACAAAAACAGACATGGAGAGCAAAGGGACTCCAAAATAACCCCCTGTACTTACAGCCTCCTAACAGACATGTTAAAAGTGTGCACCGGCGGGGAGCCTTCTTCAGCAAATGGTGCTGGGAAATCTATATGCATAAAAGTGAAAGTAGATATCTATCTCTTCCCCAGCATAAAACCAAATGAAAACTGCATCGAAGATCTTACTATAGACCCAAGACCCTGAAACGGTTAGGGGGAAAGCACGTGAAGATTTAGGCATAGGCAACAACTTTCTAAAAGGATTCTAATAAACTGGAAATAATCTCAAGAACTAACAAATGGGGTCACTTGAAATTAAAAATCTCCTGGACAGCGTAGGAAACAGTCTGTAGAGGGAAGAGCCAGTTTGCAGAATGGGAAAAAAAAATCTTTCCCAGGTCTCATATGATTGATGATCTGATGTTCCGATCTTTAATTTGGATCCAGGTTAAATGTGAGCATCATATATATGACAAGCAGGTGGAAAAGGGACCGTGAGGGGAAGACCAGGTTTAAAGGGAGGAAGGGGGATAAGAGAGGAAAATGGGAAGTGTGTATCCTCTGGGCAGGGCAGGGAATGTTTTGGGAGGTGGGGGGATGGGCGAGAGGAAGAGTGAGATGAGGACCGTGTGTCCCTAAGGGGGGAGGACTGACAATGGGAGAAAGCTCAAAGGATAGCACTGTGTGAAAATTGTCTGTGTACACAATCTACCTCCAAAGAAACAAAACACTGGGGGTTGAGGATTTAGCTCAGTGGTAGAGCGCTTGCCTAGCAAGTGCAAGGCCCTGGGTTCGGTCCTCAGCTCCGGAAAGAAAAAAAAAAAAGAAAGAAACAAAACACTGGCCCCTCCACGGCTCAGAATTTCAGCGTTTATTGAACTAGTAGTAGACCGCCCTCAGCAACTTGGTTACATCTCATTCGATCTCCTCCGTGTCTGTGACGTTGGCATCATTACCTCCAGCTTACCGAAGAACCGAGAAGACAGTCAGTGAGATTTAATAAAGGCTGGGGTTTAGGACCTCGGCCTCTTGATTCCTCCTCTCTTTACTCTGCAGGGGTTCGCAAACAGTTTTTAAGGGGGAAAAATTATTTTTCTGGAAATGAACTACTTCATGCCAAACAGGCAAACCAAGGAAAAGTTGAGGTGTTCTGGTCGTTGCGTGAGTGGGAGGGGTGTGCTCAAGGACCTACTCATCTCAGTACCCAACCCTTCCTCTCTGTGGTAACTTGTTGGTGTGTCTTTGTGGCTTCTCTGACTACAGTTTGCAAGCTGTCGCCTCTGAGTTTCCAACACGTCTTCTCTACAAGATTGCTCGGGTGGGGGCTGGGCGTGGTGAAGGTGCCCAAGTGCGGTTCAGGAACAGCCATAGGAAGCTACCAACTAGCAGTCCCTCAGAGAATGCGAGCTCTGTTGCGGAAGCTCCTGGCTTCAGGGAGCCCTGGTTCAGCACGCCAGGCTGTGGAGACAAATGACCTGTGATGATAGCACGGACCTCTAAAAAGTGCCACTCAGTCCAAGCCGCTCCTGCCAAATGCAGAGCGCCGAGGGGTGAAAGGCAAAAAGCAGGGTCTGCCACAGGGCACACCCCGAGAAACCTCCACTTTGCAGCTGGCCAAGGACAGGCGCACGCGAAGAACACAGCGTGATTCAGATAGAAGGGAACGAAGCGAGGGAGAACAAACGGTCCCATGCGCAATTCTGTCCCTTTATACAAGTAAAAGGTCTAATTTACGAATCCTGTAAACACTGCCGACTGTGGAAAGATTTGGCCATATGGAAAGGTTTCCTACTGCTGTCTTGGCTGGGGGGAATATTCAGAAGTTTGGAGTAATTGTCAGAAATTAGTCACTGCGATGTTGCAGGGGATGAGGTCAGCATTGCAGCCGGGTGTGGGGGCGGAGTTGCCTTCAATCACAAGATGTTTCTGTGAAGGTTCCCCCCCCCCCTCATTTCCTTTCCGAGGAGAATTTCAGAACCTTTCTAGTAACCGAGTCTTTGTTCAGTAACTAGGAAACATCACTTTGTGGAAACCTCTGATAATTACAGCTCTTAATTTAGGCAGGTTTGGTCTTTCTTGTCTTCATGGAGCAGGGACTGCCCGCTTCACCTCGGTGGGTTCTGCTTGTGCAGGCTCCGGAATTTGTAGTTGTGGGCTAAAACGCAGAGGGGTGGTGTGCCACTGGGTCCTTCTGTACCCTGGCTATGAAAACTAATAAAGGGCTCAGTTCCCTGTGTAGGGAACAGAGAAGCAGAATTCATAGGTTTTATAGACTAATAACCTGCAGAGGTAATGGGGCCATGTTATTATTAATTTGTGTACCTTTCCCAAATGTGGTGGTTGAAGTGAATTATTATACTGTGAGTGTCAGATTTAGAAACAGTCTGGCAGAACTCAATGTCTCTCATGAGGCTGCAGTCACACAGAGGCTGGGCTGATGGAACTGGATATCCCAGTTGGCTGGTGTCTGTGGCTGGCAAATGGCAATGGCTGTTCACTGGAAATTCAGTCGAGCTGTTGGCCAGAAGCCCATGCACATGGCTTCAGAGGCACAGAAGTCTCAGGGTCACTAGGGTTCTTGCATGGGGGCAAGAGAAGGCTCCCCTAGAATAAGTAATGCGAGCGATACAGGCTTCGAGGCCTGACAGCCCCAGAACTTGTGTCTCATGGCTACCTTGATTGACTTGCACGCGAGTCACTTACACATCTCGATGGGAAGAGTTTCCGGGTGCTTCTGCTTGTGTCTCAGCTGTTTACCTGTGGGTTGACATATACGTCACATGTGTAGTGGTGTCCTCCAGCGTTCAGGACACAGCTCAATGAGGAACGAAACCACATTGTCCATCTGTATAAAATGTGCAGCACTAATGACCAAGCTGGTGGGAAAAAACAATGTCACTTGCAGAAGAGGAGACAGGAAGCTCCCCAGTGTCAGAGGCTGGAGAAAAATGTTTTGAAATAATATCTTCTGGTTGTGAGAGAACCGTGGACTCGTGGACTCGCCAGAGCTGTGACTGGCAGTGCAAGACATGCTCCAGATCAAGTCGGTGAGCATGGCAGTCGATCAGGGAAGGGGCTCATGAGGTCCCATGCCTGGCAGGTGATGGTCGCTGGGGGAGGGAGAGTCTGTTCTCTTCAGCTGTTCGAAGCATCCAACAGGGGTGTGTGTAGATATGATCTAACTACGTTGTAATTCTGTACGAAGTTACCAAGAAAAAAACCCCGACATTTAAGAAAAAGAACAATGTTGGTGGGGGAACTGTAAGTGGCTGAGACTTGAGGAAGGATCATGGAGAAGAAAAGCTTAATAAATCCCACTGGGGTGGATCACCGAGACGTTTGACTCTCACACTCCCCAGGGCGGAAGAAGACCACACACAGATTATGTCACAAGCTTTTACTTCCTGTACTTTGTCTAGAACTCTAGCCGGAAAGGAGCAGGCGATGACAGATATTATTTGGACAAGAAAAGCAAGAACTCAGAGCTTAATAAAGCTGTAAACCACTTCAAATAAACAAATTTCTTACCTCTATCTCTCTCATCCACATACATTGCTAGTAAACTTCAACAACGTAAGGAGACTAGGGACGGGTGGCCAGGCTGGCCCTGCGGATACATCGCTGTTTGCTCGTTTGATGAAAATGAGAAGGTTGTCTTCTCCAGAAATTATGGCACAAATGGCAGCCAGGGGTTAGTGGTCCTGAGAGTCACTGAACGCCGTTTGCTGAGATGAACAGTCTGTGACCTGAGGAGGCTTTTGAGAGAGCCTGCTTCTAGGGAAAATGGTGCCAGGTCTTTCAGAGACTCCATTTGAAGGAGGGCAGGGAGGAGGTCATTGGTTGCTTTTCTTCCTTCAGAAGGAGGAAGTGGCTTGTGTTTTCACTTGAGTTGAACAACAAATAATCTGTATAGAACCCCAGTCTTCCTAAGTCCTAGTGGAAGGCTCTAGGCAACATGGCTGAAGTAGATCTTCTACCACGAGGACTGATTTGTTACCAGGAGAATAAATAGCTATGTCTCCCAGCTCCTTAGCCTACTTGATGTAGGAACAAAATGACATTAAAAATTCGAACTCAGGGATTCCACAAAGCAATGAAAATGGTCAGAAGCTGCAGACATCACCAGCAGGCATCTTACCAACAATAGGGCAGGCACACAAGAAAACCAATATTGCATATAAGCTCCCTTAAAGCTCAGAATACAAAAAGGCATCAGCAAAGGGTTTATTTGTGAAGTGCACAGTTCGTCATGACCAGGAAGACATGGCAATGCTGAAAACCTAAGTCAAGAGACCGACATGAGGCAGCAAGACCATTTTTGTCATTTTATCATTTACTTTATTTTTACTTCTTTTGCCAGTGTATGTGTGTGACGGTGCAGGTTACATGGGTGTGGTAATCAGTAGACAGCTTACAGGAATCAGTTCTTTCATTCACAATATGGGTCAAGGAAGACAGAGCTCAGGTCTCCATGCTGGGAGGAAAGTGCCTTCACCTACTGGGCCGTCTTGGCAGCCCAGAGCAAAATGGGAGTGTTGGTATGCTCACTCACTTCTTTTTTGATCATGTGTCTGTTTGTTTTATTGAGTCTAGGACCCTAGCCCATGGACTAGCGACACCATATTTATGATTTTCCTTCTTCAGTTAAACAACCTCACAGACTGAGTGATTTGTTTCCTAGGTGACTCTAAGGCTGGGCAAGTTGACAATGAAAATCAGCCCTCACATCACTCTGTTCATTCCATCCATCCACAACACACTTATATCTATTTCAGTCAACACCAAGCTGTTTTGTTACTGTGTCTCTACAGGTTAATTTGGAAATGAGTTTTGGGATACTTCGAACATTGCCCCCCCCCTCTTGATATATATGTGAGTACATTGTATCTGTCTTCAGACACACCAGGAGAGAGCATCGGATCCCACTACAGATGGTTGTGAGCCACCATGTGGTTGCTGGGATTTGAACTCAGGACCTCTGGAAGAGCAGCCAGTGCTCCTAACCACTGAGCCAGCTCTCCGGCCCATCTTTTTATCCCTTCTTAACATAGGATTGTTTGAGCAACTTAAGGTCTTTTGTACTTTTGTGTAAGTGGTTGGATTGTTTCTTCTGTCTCCGGGAAGAAAGCCATAGGTATGTTGATGGTGATTACACCAATCTGTAGATCGCTGGAGACGAGACAAAATGTGGTCTTTCACAAACCTGCTCTTCCATGAATGCAGGAAATCTTTCCATCTTCTGGTTTCTTTTTCAACTTCTTTCTTCAGTGTTTTGTGGTAGTGTTGTTGAGGTCTCTCACTGCCTTGGTTCTGTGCATTCCTAAGAATCCTTTTCTTTTCAAGGATGTCATTAATGTAACGATTTTTGTTTTGGAGGGTCGTTATGGGTATAGAAAGGAGCCTCTGAGGTCTCTGTGTTGGCTTTGTCTCCTGTCTATCAGCTCTCCACGTCTTTTAGTGGAGTTTGTTTTAGTCTTAGAGGTGGAACCCAGGGCCTCATGAATGCAGGCAAGCACTCTACCACTGAGTCGCACCCCTAGTCCTGCAGTGGCTTTCGGGTTTTCTAAGTGTAGAACATGCCATCTGCAAATATAACTTAGCGTCTTCCTTCTCTCTTGGTATACTTTTAATTTCATTTGTCTCATTATCCTGGCTAAAACTTCAAGTACTCTAGTGAGTGATATTGCTGACCAAGGACACTCTGTTTCATTCCTGAATTTAGAAGAAATACGTTCATTCACACCACCACCCACCTACCACCCCCAATTCAGTATGGTATTGGCTGGAGGCTTTTCAAATACAGCCTTTATTATGTGGTGGTACAAACTGGCCATGCCTATTTTCTTCCACAGATGATGATGCATCCTTCTGAGTTGTGAAGAAAGCTTCAGATAGTGCCACTGCCTGGGCTCTGCTCCCATTCTGATTTTGGCCCCTCTGTTTCTCTCTTAAGTATGTGTGTTTCATAACTAGTCGTGTGTGTGTGTGTGTGTGTGTGTGTGTGTGTGTGTGTGTGTGTGTGTGTGGAGAGATGGCTTAACAGTTAAGAAGACTTGCTGCTCTTGAAGTTTTGCTTGCTCTCAGTGTTTGGTTCCCGGCACACATATCTGTTAGCTTATAACCTGTAGCTCTATCTGACACCTATGCTGACGTAACCAAGGTTTAGAGTCCACGTGGATTGTCCAGAGACCCCACTGGAACAACTGATAGCATCTGTTCGAGCTCTGATGCCAGTTTCTATCGTTTTTCATCCTCAGCAGAGAAACACGGAAGTCGGACGTTTCCCCAAGGGTGTTCCTAGATTTCTAAAACTGCAGGAAACCATCCTTCTTCTTGCCGTAGGTCATTGTTTCAGAGAAAGAAGGCTAACCCATCTGGGGGTTTTGGAATCTTGCCCTCAATGTTCCTGTGCCCACACAGAGTCCTCTCATTTAGAAACTGTGGTGGTTTTTTTTTTTTTTTTTTTTTTTTGCAGAATGTTTCAAATGGAACAAATGCATATCAATCAGCATGGAGTTGCAATCAGCAATCAGCTCCCCATTCATGCCAGCAGGTGACCCAGAGGCTTCTGCACCCCCACCCCTCTTCCATGGATGCAGCCATTGACAGGGGCTCTATTGAGTTTCTTGGAGGCCTGGGCACAGCATTCTCTGCGTATAGCAGCTTTTCGGAGTTTGTTCTCCGAAGGATGCAGGTCTGCTAGTGATTGATCGCTGGAATGATGCCTCTTATTCTTATTGGTAACGGAGATTGGCAAAGTAAAAGAGACAACACGCTTTAGACCTAGCCCGGTGGGGAGCTTACAGCAGCTGGGCTTTACAAGGACCTTCTGGCTGGCCTCATTCCCAGAGCTCTAACCGAACCCCTTGTGTTTTTACACCGTCCAGGTAGATCTGCTTCCTCCTGTTCCCCTCCAAAGGAAATAGAACTATTGCGGGTTGATTGCGCCCCCTGCAGGACAGGGCTGGGGAGCTGTGTGGTGCAATTTCACATCTATGACTGCCTCTCAAGTTTTTCTGCATTTTCTTGGGACGCTAGCTGAGATCAGATTTCTTGACTAGACTATTTCTCTCCTAGTCTCCTTCTCTCTCCCTCTGTCCTCTCTCTCTTCCACATGAGCACATTAAAACCCTCAACACGCATGCACTTCTTTTTAATCCTGTCCCTACATCATCTGAATTCTGGCCTAGTTATAGGTGGAGATAATTCCAGTTCCCTCTTTTATTTGTATTTTATTTGTTCTCTAATTACATCAGAAGGAAACCTTACAAGTGTCAAAGGGTAGTTTCAAACTCTACCAAGGTGAGGAATTGTCACTGGCTTTAAAGTCCAATTGCGAGCAATCAACAGAAGGAGGGTGCGTCCACCGCCAACACGCATGGGACTGAAGGTGGTCTTGGATTTTAAAGTGTTAGAGCTGGGACACTCCCAGGAAAACCTCTACAGTTATGTCACCTCACTCCCATGACTGGAGAGACTGAAGGCTTGAGGTCTCCTTCAAGTTTTCTCTATTCAATTACAAGAAATGGAAGAATTCTGACCAAGGAGAGAGGAGAGTTAGTCACTCTTATGAGTTAATGGGCACTTGGAGGGGATGCACATTCGAGCTTCTGGGGAGATGGACACAGCAACTGATTTAGAGTTAATGCCCAACTATTATCAGTCCTGATTTCGAATCATTCATGTTAGGAATATCCCTAAAGTAACTCACAGAGCAACCCAGAGCCCTTGTCAAATAAGTATCAATAATTTTCATTTGCACATTATTTTATAATTTCTTATTACCCTCCACAGAATATGCATACCATAAAAGCTAAAAGGTGGTAGCTATTTCTTAGTTGAGTTCTTTTTTTTTTTTTTTTTAAAGATTTATTTATTTATTTAATGTATACGAGTACACTGTAGCTGTCTTCAGACACACCCAACCCCATTACAGATGGTTGTGAGCCACCATGTGGTTGCTGGGAATTGAACTCAGGACCTCGGGAAGAGCAGTCGGTGCTCTTAACCGCTGAGCCACCTCTCCAGCCCTTAGTTGAGTTCTTTCATGTTCTCTTCATAACGTCACTCACTGTACTTACGGTTTATCAATTTGATAAATGAGGAAGCTGGGCCTGTGAGAAGCAGATGAGAAGCCCAAAGTCAATGGCAGAGAGAGATGTGTATCCTGTCTCCGGCCACAAAGCCTGTGTTCTATTCCACACATATCGGGTTTGTTTTGTATGTCGGCTTCCTCACACAGCAACACACTGCCCGACATTTTACAATTATCTATCTATTCCCATCCTAACAATATTTCCAGTCCGTGGTTCAGCCCTGTTTAAGGTTTAGATTTTTGTTCTCTGTTGCCAATGTTCCCTGTATATTTTCCATATGCAGAGCTCAGGGATGAGCTGTTGTCACTCTGTCAGGGTGCCTTTGTGGGGAACCATTAGAGAGAGGTGACACAGTCCTTGGCTGTCAGAGCCAGGAAAAAGAGACCCAGGGGCTTCTGGGGCAACGCTAAGGACAGCACTCGGAGGAAACACAGATTTTTATCTGGTCTGAGCTTGCTTCCCGTGCAGTGCATGCTTTTGCCCCGTTTGCTCCTTGGCGTGCTCAGATGTTCTTTTGTGCTGGTAGCTTACATTTGAATGAGTTAACTATAACCTGGCATTAAGACAACCCTTGCTTTGTCACATAAAACTTTATTATCATTTTGTAATTTTTATTTATTTATTTTTTTAATTTCAGTTCAACGATAAAGACCCGGGAGTGTTGAGAGGGATGGGAATGATAGATTTGTTAAAATAGAATTTTCTTTAACGATCCATCTGTCAGAGGACTGGAACAAAACAGCGTCTCCTCAACATGACAGGACGGCTGCTCATACACACTCTCAGACCTGTACAAGATCAGGCTGGTCAACATTCCAGCACTGACTGGGGAGGAGTTCATGAGTCCCCACCCCTGAGGAGCTACAGACAGCTGATGATTTCTGGGGTAGGAAGAGACAGTTTCCTCTAAGGGTGTGGCCCTTGGTAGGTAGGTGGACCGCATTCCAGTGGGTGGCACCACACCAAGAAGTATATGGAGAACACAAATTAGAATCAATGGGTCATTAAAATGGAGAGGAGGGGAAGGAAGGAGGAGTGGAGAAGGGAGGAAGAGAGACACACAGAGAGTCACAGAGACACAGAGACACAGAGAGATATTCTTAATACAAAATTGAGAAAGAAGGTGAGGAGATCCTGATGAGTTAAGGGAAAGAGTTGGAATGAATATGATCTAAATACATTATATGAAATTCTCAATTAAAAAACCCCACTTAAATGTAGTTTTTTTTCCTTGCTAAAAACTATGCCACTGTGTGCCCATCACTATTCTAAGCACAGTCCCTGTGACAGTGAAAAAGAGATAGGGTCACTGTTCACGTGTAGAGTTTACATCCCAGTGAAGCCAGACAGAGAGGCTGACATCTCATTTATATTGGCATAGTTTTTAATTAATTTCTTATTTTTAATAATGTGTGTATGTGTGTGTGTGTGTGTGTGTGTGTGTGTGTGTGTGCCTGAATTTGGAATTGTGCGTAAAAGTGGAATATCCACGGAGTCTGGGAGAGAGCACTGGGTCCTCTGGAGCTGGAGTTTCAGGTGGTCATGAGCCATGAAAGGTGGATGCTGGGAACTGCAATCAGGACTTCTGGAAGAGCAGTTATGCACTCTTAACTCTGGAGCCGTCTTTCCATTCCTGCTGCACATATATTTAAAGTCAGAGATGTGGCACACTTTTGCATACCCTCAATGCAGATAATCCAGAGTAATCCAGAATAAGCACCACCGATGTTTTTCACACAACTGGCTCTGAGACCAAGGGGTTGAAAACCAGAAGGCCCTTTGACTACAAGCATAAAAATCTCTTCCAGCTCTCTGCACTCCTTCCTCAAAGACAACCATTCTTACACTAATGATTCTCTCCAGCATATATATATATATATATATATATATATATATATATATATGGTGATATATATGTATATATGTACGTATGTATATATGTATATGTATATGTATATCACATGTATATGTATATCGTCACATGTTATATGTATCGCCACACCTGCTCCTTCTTCTTATCGAGATGGTAGGTACAGTTCCCCTCACCAGAACACAGATCTGTTACATTCTTTATGATGCCACACTGTGAATTTATGAATCTTCTTCAGGTGGGCTTTTACACAGCCTCTATTCTCTTGCTATTACAAACTATGCTACTGTGAGTTTCACTTATATTACATACTTGCTATTATGGCAGCGTTCCTGTGTCTCAGTCAGGGTTTCTATTCCTGCACAAAACATCATGACCAAGAAGCAAGTTGGGGAGGAAAGGGTTTATTCGGCTTACACTTCCACGTTGCTGTTCATCACCAAAGGAAGTCAGGACTGGAACTCAAGCAGGGCAGGAAGCAGAGGCCATGGAGGGATGTTACTTACTGGCTTGCTTCCCCTGGCTTGCTCAGTTTGCTTTCTTATAGAACCCAAGACCACCAGCCCAGGGATGGCATCAACCACAATGGGCTGGGTCCTCCCCCTCATGATGACTAACTGAGAAAATGTCTTACGGCTGGATCTCATGGAGGCATTTCCTCAAGGGAGGCCCCTTTCTCTGTGATAACTCCAGCCTGTGTCAGTTGACACACAGAACCAGGCAGTACATCCCGTAAGCCAGAGTTCTTTAGCTGGAATGTCACGACACAAGAGCATGCACACCATATTTATTTCAGAGTGAAGTAATTTGTAGGACACCGTAATGGCTATTTTCTGGTTGTCAACCTGACTATATCTGGGATGAATTATAATCCAGAACTGGAGGGCTCACCTGTGATCCAGATCTTGAGGCTGGAGGACACAAGTTTCTGACCTGGATCTTAGCGTGGAGATCTTGAGGCACAGTGGCCATGAAAATCTTAGGTCCAGGTAAGATGGTAGAACGCCTTTAATTCCAGGAGACTAAGGCAAGGAGATCTCTGAATTCAAGGTCAGTCTGGGACAGAACAAGTCCCAGATCCAGGCATGGTGGTACACACCTTTAATCTGGGCCACACCTTCTGCTGGAGGCCTACATACGGACATTGGAAGAAGGAAGATTCACCCTTATTCACCTGATTGCACTTACTAGCCAGCACATCTGCTGGAACCTACTTCTACAGAAGAGCAGCTCAAACAACCAGCCTCGTGGGACTGAGCAACTACTGGATTCTTGAACTTCCCATTCACAGCTGACCATTGTTGTGGTAGTTGGACTGCAGACTGTAAGTCATCACAATAAATTCCCTCAATATTGAGAGACATTCCATAAATTCTGCAACTCTAGAGAACCCTTACAGACACAGACACATAGGAAAGGCAAAGGCCGCGGGTTCATAGAAGGAAAGCTTTGGCAAAATGACCTTTTGGGAAGAGCATGAACGGCCTGATAGGAACTTGAATGTCTACAGGACACATTGCACAGTCTGTTAGCATCTCAAGAATCTGAAATGTCCCCCGCAGGCTCATGTGTTTGAACACTTGGTCCCTCGACTGCAGGGTTGTTTTGGGAAGTCATGGAACTGTTGTACTACGGGGCCCACCTGATAGAAATTAGTCACTAAAGGGGGGTGGGTGTTTGAGAGTTACACTCACTCTTGGTTCTTGCCCATGGCATCAGCTGTGTGCTCCTGTTACTATGGATGGGGCCACTTCAGCCCCAATGTCTTCTTTACTAGGATGAACTGCACCCTTTGAAACTGTGAGCCCAAGTTAATGTTTCCTTCCAACCGTTTCCATCAGTTGCTTTTGCTAGCAAAGAGGAAGGCAATTGATACAGATATCACGAGGAGAGGGAAGAGGGGGCGATTTGGGGTGTGTGACTGTAAGTAAGCACTGCCTTACCCTCTAGCTTCTCAGATGGGAGATTATAAGCTTCTCTCCCCATCCCAACCACCGCCTCTGGCCAGAGGAGCCTAATTGTATGGGCTTTGCCTCTCCTCTGATGCCCACTCGACTGTTAAAGTTTCTTTGTATGCCAGTGTATGTGCTATATGTATGTGCATGCATGTGCATGGTAGACAGATGTCTGAACCAGATGTCTTCCTCAGTCACTTGGCAGCTAATGTTTTAAGACAGAGCTCACCTTTTAGATTACACTGCCTGGCTAGAGAGCCCACCTGTCTCTGCCCCCTGTCCCCTAGTGCTTGGCTTATTAAAGCTGTGCGCCATTGTGCCAGGATTTGTTTGACCTGGGTGCAGGGGTCTTCACATTTGCGTGCCAAGCACTTCACCAGCTGCACGATCTCTAGTCCTTCCAAGACTTTCTTAAAAGAACAGAAGACGCGCCCTGGTACTTCGGTGCCCGTGACGGGCATCTTTAGAACATTCCAAGAGCAGACCCAGGTCTAGGCACAGGCCAGTGCCTCCCCTTGACAGTATGGGGTGGGGGACGGTGGTGCTGTGTGTGCACAGGGGAGTTAGTGCTTTTGGTATTTGCTTAGGAGTTTCTTTTTCTTGCTGAGCATTCCTGTAGGCAAAACCCTAGCTGGGACTGACACTTAAACACGACAGACTCGCTGCATGCTAAGGACACTGCAGTACAGCCCGACTGGCAGGAGGGACACAGCAACGGTACCAGTTTGTCAGAAAGGATGTCGCAGGACAAGCCAAGAATGGGACTAGAGGGAGATGTGACCTACTGGAGCACTCAGTTGGAGTGGTCAAATGAAAGAATAAAGCCATCTATGGTCTGACTCCAGGGTCCCTGCTCTGTTCCTAGAACAAGCTTCAAGCCAGGACTCTGGGTTGCCTTGAATGGGAGCTACCTCAGAGCAGGGCCAGGAAAGGTGTTCGGCAGAGTCCTTGGTGGTGTGGGGAACACCCGCATATCAGGCTCTAGACAAGGCTAGTGAAGGCTTTTTAAGAGCTTTCCTTCCATCTTCTCCATGTTGAACCCAGCTCCCTGCCCCTCCAGGCTTCCCAAAGCAGCAATGAGGCTTCGTCTGTGGCTGCTCCTTTCGGGTCTCATGTCATTTCCCCACCTTCTTGGTCTGAATTTCCCTACCTTCTGTCTAGACCTTTACCTGGAGCCTAGCAAATTAGATTATCCTGGAGGTGGTTTGCATGGTGTTTGTGGTATAGCAATGCTGATGGTGGTGGTTGTGATGGTTATGGTGGTGGTGGAGGTGATGGTGGGTGGAGATGATGGTGATGGGCTTGGTGTGGGGATGGTAGTGTTCAGAGTGGTATGATGGTGGTAGTTGTGGCAATAGTTTTGATGGGGGTGGTATGGAGATGGTACTTGTGATGGTTGTGGTTTTGGTGGCTATCATGAGCTGTCCCCTCTCTCCATCCACTCTTCTATTCGTCTTGGGTCTCACCAACATTGCCCTGGACTCTTTGTGTCCTCTAGCCTGGAGTGCTGCACTAGGACCGTGCATCATGGCATACTGGGGCTGGTGAGGTCAGAAGAGGGCACTGGATCAGCTGTGAGTGGAGAAACGGGTGGCCTTGGGCCGCCCTGTGTGTGCTGGAAATCAAACCAGGGTCCTCTGCGAGAGCCACACGTTTTAAGGGCGGAGCCATCTCGCCAGCCTCTTTATTCTGCTTTTACACAATGCTGTGGGGTTGGGGCGGGGAGAGCAGGAAGGCGGATCCTGCCTCCTGCCTCCACTACACTTGACTATAGCAATCTTAGCCCAAAGGAACAATGTATTTATGAACTGAAGAGGTGCTCGCTGGTACCCTTCATACAGACCACACAGACATTCTGAGGTAGAGATGGAGTCCACGTCAGAAAAGGAGACAATGAACGAAGCTTCACTCCTGTGGGCACCACTCGCCCTGGAATCAGCTTCATTCGCTGTTTACTTCCGGTTTTGGCGTACCGGCTCTAGATGCCACACGAACAACACCCGTCTGGGCCCTTAATCTGAAAAGAAATCCGTGTTTTTGAGGGAAGTGCTACGGGGGGAAGACAAAGTGTGGCCAAGTGTGCTTGACAGGACATAAGCTGGGCTACAGGAGAAACGGCAGAGTAAGCAGGTGCGGGGGTTTGTAGGAGAAGCAGTGGCTTCTAGGGATGAGCGGGGCTTTTGTTGGGCACAGGTACTTGGATATTTTTCTTTGAGTCAGGGTTGTCCATGCTGGTCTCAAACTACTAGGCTCAATCAGTCCTTCTGCCTCAATCTTCTAAGTGGTTGTCACTTCAGGCGCACGTCACTTCTTCAGGCTTGGGCATTTCAATAGGATCAGGGGCTCATAAGCAGAAATATGGCTTGGTAGGGAGGTAGAGAGGCAAGGCTTTGACGGGGGGGACTGGATCTGAGAGGCAGGGCTCATGAAGAGCAGAACTTCCTAGAAAGCACAGGAGTTTGTAGCAGGTGAAAGCTTGCTGGAAGGGCCATGGCTTGTAGAATGAGCAGAGCTTGTAAGGGTGGGCCTGGGCCATACATGTGAGCAGGGCTTCCTAGAGGGACCCAGGCCACGCAGGAGGCATGGGATCTGGTAGACTACAAGTCAGGTAAGAATTAGGAGGAACAGAGACATGAGGATAGGTGCTTATATGGGGCAGTGAGGCGTTGAAGAGGGTCAGCGGTTTCCTATGGGGAACAGGAATCTGTGAGTAGATAAGGTATAACCATATAATGTGCAGTCATAAAAATTCAGCCTAAAGAAAACTCCAGGAACCCCCACGGGTGAGGCCAGCTTGCAGCCTGGGCACATGTTAGAACTCTTGGGATAGACAGTTCCAACTTCATACATGATTAAATGCACATGTACTTACTTCCTGGCTTTTTTCTCTCTCTCTTTAAGCTGAAACAGTAATGTAGATAACACAAACTAAGAAAGTTTCTCTTCCCAGGTCTAGCCTCAAATCATGAACAAACTCACTTGCATCTGCCATTGTCTCCTGGCCTGCTCCGGAAGAGGTAGTAAGTAGTGGACTTCAGATCCCACAGCTTAGCCATGAGACAGGAGCATGGCTTCTTAGGAGGGTCAGCGTTTGTGAGGAGCAGGCTCAGTATGAGGACTGGGCTTTGTGTGGAGAAGCTACTTTAAACAGAGTAGTGCTTCATGAGTGCAAAGACAGGGTGAAGGCTGCAGCCAGAAGGGTCTTCTCTTCACGAGGAAGAGGGTTTCCAGAGACAGTTGGGTTTCCAGGTGGAAAAGAGCCACTTAGGGAGGAACAGAGTTCAGGGAGAAAAGCAGGAAGGCTATGCTGTTTTGTGAGGGAACAAGAGGTGGGAAAGAGGAGCCTGAGCCTGGCTTGTAAGAGGGTAGGCTTGTAGGGTATTATAGCAGGCTTCATGAGAACCATCCTCTTCAAGGAGGGACCAGCTTGGCAGAAGCAGGATGCTGTAGATGGAGGGCCCTGTCATTTCCACAGAGGCTTTGAGGATGGGCTAGGGCCTGTTCAGGAGAGGGTTTGCAGGGTGAGCAGGGTAAGAAGTGGGATTCTGATAGGTGGAATGGGACTCCAAGGGAAGTCTGTGGCTTTGGGAGAAACAAGGCCAAATTGTTATTACTAGGTTTTAGGGTGAACTGGAGCTTTTAAAGGGATGTTATACTGGCCAGAGCTTGGGGAGGAGTAAGTTTCGTTAAGAGGTACAGGCCACTATCTGGAGGCATCTTTATAGGGTGAGGACCTGGGAGAGAGAGAGCTTAAAGAATGTGCAGGGCTATATGGGAGAGACAGGTTTATAAGGAGCTTGATGTCTGAAGAAAAAGCTTTAAGAGGAGGAGCCCCAGTTGGCCTGTAAGAGCCTTGTAGAAAGAGTGGGTCTTCCCAACGAGGGTAGATTGAAAGAACGGGGTAATTTCTCTCATCGTGTCACAGCTTAGCCATGTTGGACATGATTCCCCACCTTGACTCCAGGATAGCTATTCAGTCTCCAAAGCCTATTGCAGGAGTTTGATTGCTAAGGGCTGTTTTACTTGGCTTCCAGGAAATATCCCCTGCATATTCCCAGATACAAATAATAATAATAATAAAATAATAATAATAATAATAATGATAAAGATGAACTGGTCAAGCCCAGCTTGAGCACAGGACCCTCCATGTCCTTCAAAACTAAAAATAGCCAAAACGGTGTGAGGAGAAATACAGTGAAGTCCCAGGCAAACTGTGATCTCTTTTTTCAACTGCAAATGCAGAAAGTGATTATCAGTTTATGCTAAGTATGTTTTCCTCCCTGGGGCAAGGCTTTACCAGGTCCCCTAGCTGTCCTTCCAGCAGGCCAGCTACTGGTCAGTGACACTCGAGGAGGATGAAATGTGTCCATGTACCCCATGTGCAGGATCCTCCATGCTCTTTCCTACTCTGAGCGTCCATAGAGAAGCAGAGGGCTTGGGCTCTACTGACTTTGTAGCTCACTATTGTATCAGTGGAGCACAGGGAGGAGCCGCTGGCAACTTTCTGACTCAGAGTCTTTCTTACTAACTAGAATCTCTGAAGCAAGCGGCATGCAGTGTGCACGGCAACACAGCTGAAGGTTGACCCTGATGGCTCCAGCCACACCACATAGGCCCGAATGCTCTGGCTTTGTGGATTTTGGCAACTGGGAGCAAGTCCCCACCGTTCCTGACTTGTACGGTGGGGCTACTAACAGAATGTATCTCAGGGGGCTGTATCAGAACTAAATGAGCTAATACACATAAGAGACTTCGAGTGACGCACACCAGAAATGTCTTAACATTCTTTGTCATTGTCACCAGACATAGAAAGGTAAAAGTTAGGTGTGATTCCTAAATACAAGTCAGGCTTTGTGTCATCAGCTATGAGAGCCCTTAGGTCATTAAGCATTGCTTTGAAGACATTAAAAAATAAATCTGCCTCCAATTAACCAAGCAGCCGCCAGCCAGCCAAACAACCACCCAAGAAACTAGCCAGGAAAACTCAAAGCCAAGTTCTTTAACTGGTAGAGGAAGTCTTTTGAATGTTTTGAGACTCTTTGCTCCATAATTTTGCTAAAGATTCCCTGGTTTGAATAATTTGCTATGTGTGTGTAGACACCTGAAGTATTAGGGAAGGGGCGGACTCATCTTCAGAACAGCTCTGTAACATTCTCATTTCTAGTCTCAAATACTCAGATAAATCTCAGGAAAACCTGCTTTGGAAATGGCACTGAAACATTTTTAACAAAGGTAGTGGTCTACATCAAGTAAACATTAACAGGCCAACAATAAATATGCAATCAAAAATTTAATAACAAAGATACTATTTTCAACATGGTCAGATATACACAGCTAAGCCCAGAGTTAAAAAAAAATGTTCCAGCTCAACAGTACAGTCATACAGTTTTATACAGAACATTCAGAAGATCAACAGAAAATACATATGAGCACACAAATAAAAAAATATTTAAAGAGAATCTCTAAGCAGCATATTCTTCCTGCAAAACAGACATAGACCTTGTACTGATTAAATATCTACGAGTGCTTTTCCTTTACAAAAATACATAGATTCTTAATAGACTAAGTCATTAACAATGACCTGGTAATTCTTTCACTTCAATTTGAATGATTCATAAGCTAAATCTTACAACCACAAAAAGGTTTTTACTTGTATAAGATGTTAACCACTTTTGACAAAAGCTTAAAATAGTTCATATTTCAAAATAAAATTAGCAACATAACTTTACAATATATTCTGTGCTAGATTTAATAACCATGAGGGCTATTCTAGGAAATGATCGCTGTTGAGTTGCCAGACGCAGGAAAGTGAAGGAACACGTACCCCCCGCCCCCACGCTCTTGTCCTGGACCACAGCTTCATAAGGACACTTAGGCCCCCACCCCACTCTGAAAAAGACTGCAAAAGAAAAATGGCCTCCAACAGAGCCAGGGTGACCTCCAACAATGTGAATGTGTGGAAAGAGCTCCTTCTGGACTTGTGTCACACTAGACTTTGTACAGATGCTCCCAGAGTGGTCAGTCTTCGTCTGTGCGACAGAAGAAAACCAGACCTGGTATTCAACATGTCTGTGGAAACCTGCCTTTTTGTACCATGGGAAGCGGCCTGAGGAGAGGTACAGTTGCAGAATTTACAGCAGTTATTTTGATCTTTAACTTTTATTATTTTCTGAAAAAGTCTCCAAACACTTTAATCCTACTGGAAAGTATGATGGCCAGCAAACTTACTACTTATGGAAATCATACTCCAGGAAGAGAAGCACTTGCAAATGACCTGAGAAACACTACCTCACACAAAACAATAAGGTCCCTACTGTGTAAGGGTATTTTGTTTTTTTATCTTAATTTCATGTTTTTGTTTTTTAATTAAAATACAATGAGCGAAGCTTATTAAGTGAGTCCAAACAACTGGTGATTCTGGTCTTTGAAGTGCTTCTAAGTCCTTAGTGCATTTGACGACTGTTCCATTTGTCATGAACAAGACCTAGCAGACATGTCCCTTATTGCTTTCCAGAGAGGTTACATGCTGGAAACAATGGTAGGAGCATTTCAAGTTTCTGTGATTCTAATCCAGAAAAGAAATTTTGGCAAATTCATACCAATATTCTACTGGTATAAAGCTTAGTTTTCTAGAGAATTCCTATCCAATCAAAGGAATGGATGAGGGATGAGGCTCAGTTGTAAAGTGCTTGCACACCCAGGACGGCTGCGAGGGTTTGTCAACTCTGCTGAGGCTTACCTCAGGCTGATTTAATCTCAGCATGGTGCAAAGCAGACTACCAACCCCAAGAATGGCATACTGGGATACTTTTCAGTGCTCCTGTTTTGTCAAAATTTGGCCACATGGCTAAGGTTAGTGATAAGGAAGTGGCTGCTGAGAAACACTTTTAGAGAAAATACAATCACAGGCCCTGTGGAATTTCACTTTTAAAACCAACAAAAGCACTTCTGTAAGTCCAGCAGGATGTACTGTGTTCTACACAGGCTTGTCAGCACTTCCACTATCTGTAAACCCAGCGGACTGTTGTACTGTGGCCCACATAGGCAGGCCTGCCGGGACTTCTATTGTTAAAGTCTGTCTTCAGTGGAGCTAAACAGGCATAGTTCCCTTCATACCACCTCCACAGAATAAAATGCTTTTTAAAATTTAAAAATCTCAATTTTGAATTTCTTCTATAAGTTTGTATTCCTTCCATTTTTCACAAGGAGAATATTTTTATTGTTTACTTTTCTCATATTTGAGGATTTTCTAAGACCTACCAGATGATGCTGAAAACAAACAAAAAACCAAACCAAACCAAACCAGTGAAGATCTGAAGGGAAACCACGCCCACTATAGCAAGAAAGACACAACTGACTCATTCCATCAAGAAAACCCACTGCGGTGCCTTCATTGGTAAGATTTTAGAGCTCAATCAAGGTTACTATTGCCCACTTTCCATCAGGTTACACAGTTTCTATCTTCTGGACTGTCCAAACTGTCTCTAACATGGTAACTAACAGTAAAATGTCTTTGGTGATACCTATATTCTTACAAAACTTTAAAAAGATTACTTTAGCTTGTAAGTGCCCATTTGCTATGAAACCATTTATGAAACAGGACAGATAACTGGAGGCTTATGCAGGAAACCTAGACAGAAATGCACTTGAGCAGTGAGGCACTTTCATTTATAGTCAGTAAAGCTTAACAGTTCACAATGTTCTAGAACACACTTGTTCTGTTTTCTTAAGGACTCAGTTTAAGTTAACATTTGTGCTAACTCACCACATCTGTACAGTGTGACATATTGGTATGGGCTTATGCCTAGTGAATAAAGAGTGTTTAAAAGCTGTCAAAACCGTAATTCTAGTCCCCAAACCTCGACTTGCTATAACCTCACCAATAAGCCTTTAGTTTATTTCTAATCTAGAGAAAGGGACATTTCTCTCTCCCTCTTAAGTGATGCCATTACTGCAACTTAGGGTGACTTTTATAGACCACAGGCGTTCTTTACATTCAAGACTCCATGGCCCTCCCTCACATGTCTCATTTTAAGGCAGGTAAAACAGGTAACAAAATCTCCTCTGGAGAAAGAGTTCTTTAGTTTACTGCTTAAGGAACAACAGATTGAAGAGTAACTGACTTATTCTTGTGTTTATAGATTCAGATGGTCATTCCTGGAGATGAAACTCAAGGGGGGTTGTTAGCAACTCTGTATATGTAATGCTGGCTACAGTGCCTGTTTGTGGGTTCCTGACAAGGGTAACTGGAGCTCAGTGCATATCACACCAGACAACAAAGTGCTGCACACTTGGTGGGTATCTTAGGCGAGGATGGCTGAAGAAGCCCAAGTCCATGTTCCCTCCCTTATGAGGCCACCTGTCCTCAATGTTATGCTTTGGCACGTAGTGTATTGCATTTCAGTGAACACGTCAATGCAGAAACATTAAAGGAATTGTGATAAGACTGCATTCTGATTACTGTTTCCTACATAGTCCTTGGAAAATAGTCATTACATGTGATCAGGCAACAAGCAAAATTCAAAGAGCCCTTGTATATAAAATTCGCCTACGGCCTTAAATTTTGGTTGAGGAGCCAAATAACCAACCCTTAGCATGCGGCTTTGAAAATGGTTTTGACTTAATTAAAATTAACCTTCACATGTAAAACAATTATCTAAATGTGATGAATTGTAAGACCTTTTTCTTAAGGATAACTAGGAATTAGGTTTTGCAAAACAGCAAAATAATTTCTGTAATTAGATAATAAATTCAGTTTTTTGGTCAAGTGTTACAGTCTTTTCTACACTTTATAGAGTAAATCAAATGCCTTTTAAATCTTGCTCGTGAGTTCTTCCAGAAACATCCAATCCAACAACATGAAGTTAACTGCTGTGGCCTTCTAATACAACAACTTTAATACAAACTTTTGGACTTAAAAATGTAAGGAAAAATAATAATTATGAAACAAACCAAGACTGAGCGACGTTCTCAGAGCTGCACAATGCTCACTTCTGTGACGTACTCTGGAACCAAGACAGCATTAACCTGTGAAATATCTTACTGGGAAACGTGAGCACCCATGTTCACTGTGAAAAAAGGACTGTGGACCCAGAGTGCTCGTATCCGATGTCCCAATGTCCCTCTTCCTCTCAGAACTTAGCTGGTTTCAAGCAACCAGCAGACACATTCCAGAGTTTTCTTTTCCTGTTTTGAAACAGCTATGTATTTTACAAGATCTAAAATGTTTTTCATGTAGTAAGGTAACAGAGGAGTTTGACTTGCAGGCTAATTTCAAAATGAATGGAAGACTTAACCAAACTGCCAACATCAAGGACATCAGCATAGTTCTGACTTCTGATCCACTCACCTTTAATGAACTCAGCTAAAACAGTAACTCCACCAACCCCTGGTTACCACAGAATTTAGAATAACAGTATCCCCAAACCATTAATTTTGGTTAGCATATTTATCTACTACCTGGTGTTTCCTTTGTCCTGTGCATATGGTTTGGAAACGTGATAAGCAGCTAACAATCCGAGATTGGAAATCCATGAAAAGGTGGATGTTATCTAAAAAACCCCAGTATTTAAAATCACCTTATACAACCCTCTGCAATCCACGATCCACACCTAAGGCCAACTTAAAAAAGCAATGCTTTCACAAAATGGCATCAATGATACAATCATGGACACATGACATTGGCTAGACAGTACTCACTTGCCTAAGACAGGAACGAATGTTACTTACACATTTATTTTATTAGAAGTTGATATGATCAGCTGCCAACATTATGAACTTCAGTTGTCCAAGTCACGTGTTTCAACATGAAGGCCTAACCCAATTTCCTGTGCAATGGTAGACTACCCAGTGGCTTAGGACATCTCCAACTGCAATGTGCTCTGGTCAAAAAATAACTGGAATTCTTCACAAAAGACTTGCACACTCAAGAACAAGCTGGCATTTTGGTTTTTTTTTTTTTTTTTGGTTGTTTATTCTTTTTTACATAAAAGTTTACCAAGAATAGGACAGTGGCTCAGAAACCACTTTTCTAAATATATTCTTATACAAAATAATTTCCAAGATATAATTATACTAGGTTCTTGTACAGTACTCTATTTTAATAAGAATAAAAGTATTAAGTATGTGAAAACTGCAACACCACAAGGATTGAGCCATTTTACTAGTGTAATTAACATTAGAACAACCTTGCAACAGGCAAGCAAAACACTGAGAAAGCAGAGTCGCGGCTGGACCTCACTCGCTCCGGCCACGCCTTGCACACTGAGACAGCATGAGTATGTGCAGATGGTCAGTGGCGGAAGGGCACTTGGATGGCTCCTAATAGAAACAACATGAAGGACACTGACAATTGAGACAGACAATGGCCTTATGTGCATGCTGAAATCAGATTGTGTCTCTCGAGTCCACACACCATTCACTGTGCAATCTGTCGATGAGTAAACAAATAGTGCAGGATTCATTCAGTGCAGCCGGGGCCTGGGCCTGGGCCTACCCGAAATCAATTCTTGGTCGATACTGCAATACCATCGGGTAGGACTGTAAAGAAAAAAAGGCATGAATAAGACTGTGTTTACATGAAAACAATGCTTACTACAGAAAGTCTTGAAGAATTGGGTATTTACATTTTCTGATAATAGTGATTACAAAAGTTAAAATGTAAGCTGTCATTCACGATTCAAATTACTACCAGTACATCTCTCCCTCCTTCCTCTCCTTGCCCTCCCCTCCCTTCCCACACAGGGCCTAAGGAGGACTACAAACCGCATGTCCCCAGCAACTTTGTGGGGCTGAGGTTTGAGCTGCAAATTCTCCTTAACCACACAAGAGTTAAGAGACCCTATTCTGCTACTCAGTGAAACTGGAGTTCCCACACTACTGTTCACACATTTAGGATTTATTTGGAATGCTGGTTCACAGTACTGGGTGTTAATGAAATGATGGCCTCCTGTCAGTCCGCGTCAGTGTCACAGCTGTGCACGGCCGACCCAAAGCCTTGCATCTCTGAGTGCTCGTCTATGTAGAAAGCCTCTGGCACCCAGTCACTACCACGGCTCCAGTCACTAGCACAGCTCTCCCAGTCACCTACCACAGCTCCAGTCACTACCACAGCTCTCCCAGTCACCTACCACAGTTCCAGTCACCTACCACAGACCTACCACAGCTCCAGGGAGATGGAGGCAGGCCCCACGCTCCTCCCCATCTGCTTCACTTCACCTTCACTGCAGCAGAGAACCAATTTATCAGACAGTCTGGAGAACCAGTGATTTTCCTCTTCTCAAATCTGCAGGTCCCCACTTTTTAAGTGAAATTCAGTGCCCAAAATATCAAGGGACCAAGCGAACCCTGAGACGGCCAATAGTCTGCTATCTCTGGATAGGTGGGTACGAACCAGATCAAGAGTTCTGTGTACCCAAATCCCGTGGGAGGGAGAGGTAAACCTTCAGAGGGGCAGACACACCTGGGAAGCCAGAAGAGACTACACTCTGCCCACATTTCTGACTCCAGAGGAAAACACCTAACGCCATCTGGGACCCCGGTGCACAGGGGCTCCTGGAAAAGGCGGTGCAGGCCCTCCTGGTTGCCGCCCTCACGGAGAACTCAAAAGCAACCACCCACGAGCAAACTTGAGCCGCGGGACCAGAGGTAAGACCAACTTTTCTGCTTCAAGCAACCTGCCTGGTGGACTCAGGACACAGGCCCACAGAAACAGCTGAAGACCAGTAGACAGGAAAGACTACACGCCCGAAAGCAGAACACTCTGTTCCCTTAACTGACTGAAAGAAAACAGGAAAACAGGTCTACAGCACTCCTGACACACAGGCCTATAGAACCGTCTAGCCACTGTCAGAAATAGCAGAATAAGGTAACAACAAAGACAGCCTGATGGCGAGAGGCAAGCACAGGAACCCAAGCAACAGAAACCAAGACTACATGGCATCATCGGAGCCCCAGCAAAGCAAACACTGAATATCCAAACACACCAGAAAAGCAAGATCTAGATTTAAAATTATATTTGATCATGATGCTGGAGTACTTCAAGAAAGACATGAAAAACTCCCTTAGAGAAATGCAGGAAAACATAAATAAACAAGTAGAAGCCTATAGAGAGGAATCACAAAAATCCCTGACAGAATTCCAGGAAAACACTATCAAAGAGTTGAAGGAATTAAAATGGAAATAGAAGCAATAAAGTAAGAACACAGGGAAACAACCCTGGATATAGAAAACCAAAGGAAGAGACAAGGAGCCATAGATACAAGCATCACCAACAGAATACAAGAGATAGAAGAGAGAATCTCAGGAGCAAAAGATTCCATAGAAATCATCGACACAACTGTCAGAGATAATGTAAAATGGAAAAAGATACTGGCCCTAAACATACAGGAAATCCAGGACACAATGAGAAGATCAAACCTAAGGATAAGAGGTATAGAAGAGAGTGAAGACTCCCAGCTCAAAGGACCAGTAAATATCTTCAACAAAATCATAGAAGAAAACTTCCCTAACCTAAAGAAAGAGATGCCCATAAACATACAAGAAGCCTACAGAACTCCAAATAGATTGGACCAGAAAAGAAACTCCTCCCGTCACGTAATAGTCAAAACAGCAAACGCACAAAATAAAGAAAGAATATTAAAAGCAGTAAGGGAAAAAAGTCAAGTAACATATAAAGGTAGACCTATCAGAATCACACCAGACTTCTCGCCAGAGACTATGAAAGCCAGAAGATCCTGGACAGATGTCATACAGACCCTAAGAGAACACAAATGCCATCCCAGGTTACTGTATCCTGCAAAACTCTCAATTAACATAAATGGAGAAACCAAGATATTCCATGACAAAACCAAACTTACACAATATCTTTCTACAAATCCAGCCCTACAAAGGATAATAAATGGTAAAGCCCAACATAAGGAGGCAAGCTACACCCTAGAAAAAGCAAGAAACTAATCGTCTTGGCAACAAAACAAAGAGAAGAAAAGCACACAAACATAACCTCACAACCAAATATGAATATAACAGGAAGCAATAATCACTATTCCTTAATATCTCTCAACATCAATGGTCTCAACTCCCCAATAAAAAGACATAGATTAACAAACTGGATACGCAACGAGGATCCTGCATTCTGCTGCCTACAGGAAACACACCTCAGAGACAAAGAGACTCTACCTCAGAGTGAAAGGCTGGAAAACAACTTTCCAAGCAAATGGTCGGAAGAAGCAAGCTGGAGTAGCCATTCTAATAGCGAATAAAATCGACTTTCAACTAAAAGTCCTCAAAAAAGATAAGGAAGGACACTTCATATTCATCAAAGGAAAAATCCACCAAGATGAACTCTCAATGCTAAATATCTATGCTCCAAATACAAGGGCACCTACATACGTAAAAGAAACCTTACTAAAGCTCAAAACACACATTGCACCTCACACAATAATAGGAGATTTCAACACCCCACTCTCATCAATGGACAGATCATAGAAACAGAAATTAAACAGAGACATAGACAGACTAAGAGAAGTCATGAACCAAATGGACTTAACAGATATTTATAGAACATTCTATCCTAAAGCAAAAGGATATACATTCTTCTCACCACCTCATGGTACTTTCTCCAATATTGACCATATAACTGGTCATAAAACAGGCCTCAACAGATACAGAAAGAGAAATAATACCATGCATCCTATCAGATCACCACGGCCTAAAGCTGGTCTTCAATAACAATAAGGGAAGAATGCCCACATATACAAGGAAGTTGAACAATGCTCTACTCAACGATAACATGGTCAAGGAAGAAATAAAGAAAGAAATTAAGGACTTCTTAGAATTTAATGAAAATAAAGGTACAACATAACCAAACTTATGGGACACAATGAAAGCTGTGCTAAGAGGAAAACTCATAGCTCTGAGTGCCTGCAGAAAGAAACAGGAGAGAGCATATGTCAGCAGCTTGACAGCACACCTAAAAGTTCTAGAACAAAAAGAAGCAAATATACCCAGGAGGAGTAGAAGGCAGGAAATAATCAAACTCAGAGCTGAAATCAACCAAGTAGAAACAAAAAGGACCATAGAAAGAATCAACAGAACCAAAAGTTGGTTCTTTGAGAAAATCAACAAGATAGATAAACCCTTAGCCAGACTAACGAAGAGGACACAGAGAGTGTGTACAAATTAACAAAATCAGAAATGAAAAGGGAGACATAACTACAGATTCAGAGGAAATTCAAAAAATCATCAGATCTTACTACAAAAGCCTATATTCAACAAAACTTGAAAATCTGCAGGAAATGGACAATTTCCTAGACAGATACCAGGTACCGAAGTTAAATCAGGAACAGATAAACCATTTAAACAACCCCATAACTCCTAACGAAATAGAAGCAGTCATCAAAGGTCTCCCAACCAAAAAGAACCCAGGTCCAGATGGGTTCAGTGCAGAATTCTACTAGACCTTCATAGAAGACCTCATACCAATACTATCCAAACTATTCCACAAAATTGAAACAGATGAAGCACTACCGAATTCCTTCTATGAAGCCACAATTACTCTTATACCTAAACCACACAAAGACCCAACAAAGAAAGAGAACTTCAGACCAATTTCCCTTATGAATATCGACGCAAAAATACTCAATGAAATTCTGGCAAACCGAATCCAAGAGCACATCAAAACAATCACCCACCATGATCAAGTAGGCTTCATCCCAGGCATGCAGGGATGGTTTAATATACAGAAAACCATCAACGTGATCCATTATATAAACAAACTGAAAGAACAAAACTGCATGATCATTTCACTAGATGCTGAGAAAGCATTTGACCAAATTCAACACCCCTTCATGATAAAAGCCCTGGAAAGAATAGGAATTCAAGGCCCATACCTAAACATAGTAAAATCCACATACAGCAAACCAGTGGCTAACATTAAACTAAATGGAGAGAAACTTGAAGCAATCCCACTAAAATAAGGAATAGACAAGGCTGCCCACTCTCTCCCTACTTATTCAATATAGTTCTTGAAGTTCTAGCCAGAGCAATCAGACAACAAAAAGGAGATCAAGGGATACAGATCGGAAAAGAAGAAGTCAAAATATCACTATTTGCAGATGATATGATAGTATATTTAAGATCCCAAAAGTTCCACCAGAGAACTACTAAAGCTGATAAACAACTTCAGCAAAGTGGCTGGGTATAAAATTAACTCAAATAAATCAGTAGCCTTCACTCTACAAAAAGAGAAACAAGCCGAGAAAGAAATTAGGGAAACAATACCCTTCATAATAGTCCCAAATAATATAAAGTACCTCGGTGTGACTTTAACCAAGCAAGTAAAAGATCTGTACAATAAGAACTTCAAGCCTCTGAAGAAAGAAATTGAAGAAGACCTCAGAAGATGGGAAGATCTCCCATGCTCACGGATTGGCAGGATTAATATAGTAAAAATGGCCATTTTACCAAAAGCGATCTACAGATTCAATGCAATCCCCATCAAAATACTAATCCGATTCTTCAAAGAGTTAGACAGAACAATTTGCAAATTCATCTGGAATAACAAAAAACCCAGGATAGCTAAAACTATCCTCAACAATAAAAGGACTTCAGGGGGAATCACTATCCCTGAACTCAAGCAGTATTACAGAGCAATAGTGATTAAAAACTGCATGGTGTTGGTACAGAGACAGACAGATAGACCAGTGGAATTGAAGACCCAGAATGAACCCACACACCTATGGTTACTTGATTTTTGACAAAGGAGCCAAAACCATTAAATGGAAAAAAGATAGCATTTTCAGCAAATGGTGCTGGTTCAATGGAGGTCAGCATTAGAAGAATCTAGATTGATCCATTCTTATCACGGATAAGAACAAAGCTTAAGTCCAAGTGGATCAAAGACCTCCACATCAAACCAGATACACTCAAACTAATAGAAGAAAAACTAGGGAAGCATCTGGAACACATGGGCACTGGATAAAATTTCCTCAACAAAACTCCAATGGCTTATGGTCTAAGATCAAGAATCAACAAATGGGATCTCATAAAACTACAAAGCTTCTGTAAGGCAAAGGACACTGCTGTTAGGACAAAACGACAACCAACAGATTGGGGAAAGATCTTTACCAATCCTACAACAGATAGAGGGCTTATATCCAAAATATACAAAGAACTCAAGAAGTTAGACTGCAGGGAGACAAATAACCCTATTAAAAAATGGAGTTCAGAGTTAAACAAAGAATTCACAGCTGAAGAATGCCGAATGGCTGAGAAACACCTAAAGAAATGTTCAACATCTTTAGTCATAAGGGAAATGCAAATCAAAACAACCCTGAGATTTCACCTTACACCAGTGAGAATGGCTAAGATCAAAAACTCAGGTGACAGCAAATGCTGGCAAGGATGTGGAGAAAGAGGAACACTCCTCCATTGTTGGTGGGATTGCAGACTGGTACAACCATTCTGGAAATCAGTCTGGAGGTTCCTCAGAAAATTGGACATTGAACTACCTGAGGACCCAGCTATACCTCTCTTGGGCATATACCCAAAAGATGCCCCCACATATAACAAAGACACATGCTCCACTATGTTCATAGCAGCCTTATTTGTAATAGTCAGAAGCTGGAAAGAACCCAGATGCCCTTCAACAGAGGAATGGATACAGGAAATGTGGTACATCTACACAATGGAATATTACTCAGCTATCAAAAACAATGACTTCATGAAATTCATAGGCAGATGGATGGAACTTGAAAAATATCATCCTGAGTGAGGTAATCCAGTCATAGAAAAACATACATGGCATGTACTCATTGATAAGTGGATATTAGCCCAAATGCTTGAATTGCCCTAGATGCCTAGAACACATGAAACTCAAGACGGATGATCAAAATGCGAATGCTTTACTCCTTCGTTAAAAGGGGAACAGGAATACCCTTGGCAGGGAATAGGGAGGCAAAGTTTAGAACAGAGGCAGAAGGAACACCCATACAGAGCCTGCCCCACATGTGGCCCATACTTATACAGCCACTCAATTAGATAAGATGGATGAAGCAAAGAAGTACAGGCCGACAGGAACCAGATGTAGATCTCTCCTGAGAGACACAGTCAGAATACAGCAAATACATAGGTGAATGCCAGCAGCAAACCACTGAACTGAGAACGGGACCCCCGTTGAAGGAATCAGACAAAGGACTGGAAGAGCTTGAAGGGGCTCGAGACCCCATATGAACAACAACGCCAACCAACCAGAGCTTCCAGGGACTAAGCCAATACCCAAAGACTATACATGGACTGACCCTTGACTCTGACCTCATAGGTAGCAATGAATATCCTAGTAAGAGCACCAGTGGAAGGGGAAGCCCTTGGTCCTACCAAGACTGAACCCCCTGTGAACATGACTTTTGGGGGGAGGGCGGTAATCGGGGGAGGATTGGGAGGAAGGGGAAGGGGTTAGGGGGATATTGGCCCGGAAACCGGGAAAGGTAATAACAATCTAAATGTAAATAAGAAATACTCAAGTTAATAAAGATTAAAAAAAAAAAAAAAGAAGTAAGACTGATCGATCTCCAGGCCTTAGATGCCCTCTCAGCATTCACATGCATGCCACACACTGAGAAGACTCCATGCTGCTGTGTACTAACTTCCAGCTTGGACAGAACAGAAGTAGGGAAAGAACCCTAGGACTTGTTCAGCTGAAGAAGCTCTTAGCTTCATGACGCACTGTCTTGGGCAGGAGGGCAGCAATGATCCTGTCCCATTTGTTACTCGCCTGAAATTCTGACTGACCAGAAACACCTACTTCCTGATTAACAACAGTTTAGCTAACTTTGTTAGGTTAAATAAAATCTTGTTGAAGTATGGAAAGGTACATTTAACTTCATAATTTAATAATGCAGAGTCTCATAACTAAGATGTTACTTAAAGTCTTGTGAAAACAGAATTCTGGACATACATGAGTAGGTCTTTGTTCTGAGGAAACATATACGGACTAAAACATTTTGTGACTACTTGCTATTATATGATTTATTTTTAATCATTTTATTTAAAATAAACTAAGGTGCATATAAGCAGAGAAAGAGGAGACAGGAAATGTGAAATATTAATTGGTAAATCTAGGTAAAGGATTGAAGTAATTGCTTCAGATTTTAATTTTAAAACATCAAACTACAAAGCTAGTAGTAAAGTTAGTGCCAACACTAGATTTTATCCAGTGCCTTTCAGCATACAGTGATCTTTAGAGAATTCCATACTAGTCTGTTATCTGCCTGTTTCCTCTACATTTTATATCATTCTTACGGTTCTGATAAAAAAAAAATTCTACCAGATCTTGACATTATCCTTTTAGTATAGTATTTAGTATAGTATTTAATACCTTTGTATTTATATTCAAAGTGAAATTTGGTTCCAGTTTTTAAAAAAGATTTTATTTTTATTTTAAAATTATGTGTATGTGTGTGCCTGTGTGGGGGTCTGTGCACACATGAGTACAGGTAACCAAATTGTCCACAAGAGGGTGTCCATGCAGCCACCTCATGTGGATGCTAGGACTGAACTCTGGTCTTCTGCAAGAAGAACACACGCTCTTAATGCCTGCACCACCTCTCCCAGCCCTTGGCAGTAGCTGCCGAACTACATTCTCTTGTCAAGCTTACTGTCATAGTGATGATTTACTGTCATAGTGATTTTGTCAAGCTTACTGTCATAGTGATGATCTTGTCAAGCTTACTGTCATAGCGATGATCTTGTCAAGCTTACTGTCATAGTGGTGATCTTGTCAAGCTTACTGTCATAGTGATGATCTTGTCAGGCTTACTGTCATAGTGATGATCTTGTCAAGCTTACTGTCATAGCGATGATCTTGTCAAGCTTACTGTCATAGTGGTGATCTTGTCAGGCTTACTGTCATAGTGATGATCTTGTCAGGCTTACTGTCATAGTGATGATCTTGTCAAGCTTACTGTCATAGTGATGATCTTGTCAGGCTTACTGTCATAGTGATGATCTTGTCAGGCTTACTGTCATAGTGATGATCTTGTCAGGCTTACTGTCATAGTGATGATCTTGTCAGGCTTACTGTCATAGCGATGATCTTGTCAAGCTTACTGTCATAGTGATGATCTTGTCAGGCTTACTGTCATAGCGATGATCTTGTCAGGCTTACTGTCATAGTGATGATCTTGTCAGGCTTACTGTCATAGTGATGATCTTGTCAGGCTTACTGTCATAGTGATACTGTCATAGTGATGATCTTGTCAGGCTTACTGTCATAGCGATGATCTTGTCAAGCTTACTGTCATAGCGATAATCTTGTCAGGCTTACTGTCATAGCGATGATCTTGTCAAGCTTACTGTCATAGTGATCTTGTCAAGCTTACTGTCATAGTGATCTTGTCAAGCTTACTGTCATAGTGATGATCTTGTCAGGCTTACTGTCATAGTGATGATCTTGTCAAGCTTACTGTCATAGTGATGATCTTGTCAAGCTTAGTGTCATAGCGATGATCTTGTCAGGCTTACTGTCATAGCGATGATCGTGTCAGGCTTACTGTCATAGCGATCTTGTCAAGCTTACTGTCATAGCAATGATCTTGTCAAGCTTACTGTCATAGTGATAATCTTGTCAGGCTTACTGTCTTGGTGGTGATCTTGTCAAGCTTACTGTCATAGTGATGATTTTGGGAGAACTTAAATTTTTACTTTCTTACAACACTGTTATCTGCGATGAGGTGTTGAAGAATGAAAAGGAAGTGAGGGTACAGTTGCAGATCTGTCTTACTCCAGTGTCCTTCATCACTCAGAATCAGAGCCAAAGAGCAACTTCATCTCTTGGGAAACAGACATCAACACGAAGAAAAAGGAGAAGCCAATGTATCCTGGGCTACAGCTACACACAAGGTTATCGCTGTCATTTATTTCCAATCAGCTAAACCATCTGCTCAGCCCTCACCCTCCTCTGCACACTGAGAGGAGAACACCTTCCTCGCCGAGGGCCTCCCACTGCCCATCTAGATGGATGTCAGGTCACTCCCAGATAGGCAGGATTAAACAGTACGCGTCAAAACAGCTCACATCTTAATGACGAACTGAGATTCCCATATCACAGCAGTCATCAAGACTAAGCAAAATTCCAAATATACTGCTCATTACAATTCCTGCTTAGTGATTTTAGAGTATTCTTTTAAGTCACAAAGTAAACTAATTTGTCTCACCCTGGAAACTGGAATACTGAAGTTTATTAGTTACTGACTACTAGAAACTAGATAGATTATTTTAATTATTGGGGAAAAGATTACTTTTTAAAAATACTATGACTCATCTATGAGATTAAGACTGGGTGCATTATCTCTGCACTTATAATACAGTAATGCTTTACTACCCTGCATCAGACGCTTTTATTTTTAAAAACGTATTTTTAAACATGTGTGGGCACTCATACACTAGTGGGGTATCTGTGGAGCCTGGGGGTATCAAATGCCCTGGAGCTGGGGTTAAGGCAATTAGGAGCTACCTGACATGGGTGCTGGGAATCAAAATTGGGTCTCAAAGAGTAGATTTTAACTTCAGGGTCATCGCTCCAGCCCATCCTCCAAATTTCTAAAACGTGTTTCTATTAGACAAGCTTTCCTTAGTCACCCCTCTGTCCCACAGCAGCAGCTGGGCTGGCTGGGCACAGCTCACACTCAGAGTTACTGATGCTTCCTATTTAGAGTCATTCGATTTGACATTTTATCTCAAGGGCCAAGATTAGCGATGTCTCAAGGGCTAAAATTCTGCATTCATAAATGATAGCTGTTAAGACATAATTTTAATTTTAGTTCAGTAAAATGATTAACTCAGGAGAACTAAAATAATGGGAGAACTTTTATTTGAGTTTAAAAAGACTTTAAAAATTGCTTTTACAAAGTAACATGTCTGAGACCTTGAGTTTGGGATGGGAGTGGTCAGCACAGAGCACTGTGATGGCCACATGTACCGTCCTGAGTGCCTCTTACCTGATACAAAGTGCCATCCTGAGAGCAGACTGGCGAGGCTGAACAGTTCAGACAGCAAAACTGCGGAGGAGACGAACCCATCAGATAAGAGGCAGCCACAACGGGACACATTTAAACTTGTTATTTAAAGTAGTTTAACTCAAACCTAAGTGCCAACATTTATAATTTAAATAAACACTGAGGAATGGTAGAGGTTTTTTTTTTTGAGGGGGAATATTTAATAACTTGGTGACTGGTAAATTTTAGTATTAAGTAACTTTAACAATTGTCTTTGAAGGTTTTTTTTTTTTTTAATATTCTAAAACTACCAAAATGGTACCCTACCTTTTTTCATTTCATTTCTGAATGCTAGTGTCTGAGGCATCCTCATCTCTTGGATGGAGGGTACCGGCATCTTTCCCCTACTTGTTCCTCAGATCAGTTTCTCCCGTGTCTCCTCTTCATCTACTCTGAGAGCAGCGTTATTTAAGATCAGCGCTCGGAGTGGACCCAGAACTTCATTCAACCTAAGGGACTGAGCCATTGCTCTTTGACTTCCTATTGGCCAGGCTAGACTCTCAGTCTCCACGCCTGCTTTAATATCATCCTGAATATCATCCTGAATCTGATGATATTCAGATCCCAGTCTTAATAGCTACACAACCTAAACTTCAAGTTAGTCACATATTTAACACTGCATACTCTTCTGAACGGAAAAAAAATAAATGTATAAATAGGTGAAAAATTAAACACATCAAAAGATAAGTTTATGGGCTGGAGAGATGGCTCAGCGGTTAAGAGCACTGACTGCCCTTCCAGAGGTCCTGAGTTCAATTCCCAGCAACCACATGGTGGCTCACAACCATCTGTAAGAGATCTGATGCCGTCTTCTGGCACCAGGCATACATGAAGCTAGAGCACTTGTATAAAAATCTTAAAAACAATACATGTTTACATTAATCAGAAAGATTTTAATTTCCCAAAGGAGACTTTTAAGGATCTACTCTAAAAGTTATACATTTTCACAAGTTTTCTCTCTGAAGTTGGTCCTGATTTTGCACTGTGCTCATCACCGTGCTCTCAGGCAGCCTTGCACTGCTGTCCTTTACTGACTCAGATGGAGCCCCAACTCTAACCTGCCATATTTTGTCTGACTATACAATCTGCAAAAATTATTTAATAAAAATACAGATTTAATTACATTTTTTCCTATTAATTTCTTTGGTACCAGTCAAAATAGGTGTGTGTGTTTGCTTTCCTAAGCCAGTGCTGGAGTGTGGCTGAGGCTGCGGGAGGAGGCAGAAGCAGCAAGGAGCACTGGGAAAGGGCAGCTGGGTAGACTGAGGGTGTTCGCCCTACCCCAAAAAGGTGGGCAGGAAGAGCATGGCCCGCAGTGAAGGCTGAGGCTGAGCAGAAAGCTGCTGACAGCAGTTCTTGCTTAGTGTGAGCGAGTAGACTATGGCAATGTAGTCTAACACGTACTTTCTTACATTATTAGATTACATTCTGCTAAGGACTTTAGCTATAATATTAATTCTGGTTAACTATCACAATTTTAAGGATTCCCAAAACAGGAAAAAAGGGAGGCAGAGCACAGGTGGGAGAAAAAAGTGCTACAGCATTTATAGCGAAAACGTTTGTGCTCAGAAAACATGAGCACTTTCTAGAAGTCAACAAGAAAAGACAAACTCATTATTAATAGGATAATGAATATGAACACTCACAGAAATGTTATGTTGCTAATATGAATGTCAAGAAGTTAGAAAATGTGTGGTATGACTATAACTTATGAAACCTTTTTGAGGACAATTGACAACATCTCACGATGTAAACCCAGCAATCTAGGCAGTGGAAACACTTGTGCATTTGCAAAGTCCATGCCTTGGAATAGATATAGCACTGCTTGTAATGTTAAAGATTAAACAAAACCTCAGTGTCCACCAAAAGAAATAATTAAACTATGCTGGTCACACAAACTGAATTGTACTAATATATGAAAAAGAATGTCTTCAAAATGTAATTGTTTTCTAATACATATTATCAAAGGAGAACAAAGTTGCTAGCTGTATGCATGATTCCATTTCTATCTCAGAAAACTCTGCCCACTCGCATGGCATTCAAGAGAGATACCAGTCTGACGGTAACATCAGAGGAATCTACAGTTCCATACTCTCAACTTATAGAAGTCACAGAAGAAACCTGGTCACAGATCTTAAATATCCGAGGTGTTCACATAGGAGTGGAGTTCTTTAGAAATCAGTCTGAGCCTGCCCCAAGCCAGCCGAGTAGAGCTGTACTTTGTTATCGTTCCTGTTTGTATTTGCACTAGACTTGAGAAGTACTACTGACAAACATTCACCGTGCTAGTGAACAACAGATCAACTCCAACATTCAGCATAGCAACCTTCAAGCAAAAATACTGGTAACTATAAAATGTACAGCAGCTGTTTGACCAGATGTTTGTTTTAATTCATAAGGATAAAGATTTAAAATTAATTTATCTTGATGGAGACAAAGTCTAGGAAGTATGCTCACCTTCCCTAAAAGGGACTAAGATAAAGAGGGAGCTGCCCTGGGAAAAGGGAAGTGCGAGCACAGAAGCTGGATGGTGCCGCACTTCCTTGAGACTGCCCTGAGAGGCAGCAAACAGCAGGGAGGGACAGAGGTGTGGAGGAGTACCCTGGTCTGAAGCCAAGGACTCAGATGGAGACTCGGGACTACCATTCTTCCATGGTGAATGGAATGGAAGCTACCCTGAGTCACAAACTTGACTGAGTGCAGAATTCACAAGCAAACATCCCACAACACAGATGAGAAGGGAAAACTGCAAAGTTGCCAAGTATAGCCAATGCAACCCAGAAATACAGCCCAGTGCCAGTCACAAAGCCGTTCTGAAGCTCATCTGAGAGAACAGGGAAAGCAGTGCAACATCATTTAGAAATCTACTTTCTGTCTCATTGGTACAAATATACACATAAAGCAATGTAGAAGGCCGACTACTGGCCCTATGTAAGACACATTAGGACTTTAAAGAAAACGGACAATTGAAAGGTTTCAGACACGAGTTTTATAAAACTTGCATTATGTACAGTTCAGAATAATGCCTGTTAAAAAGTGCCTAGAAACATCCATAGATGTGTGTATACACATGTGCATGTGCAGATAAAGACAGCAGCATCTTCAAATAATGAAGACCAGTCTAGATTGTTCAATTAACTGTATTTCTGGTTTAAAAATAACCTGTATTTCAGATTCTTAATCTTGTTATGTGTGAATGAATCAATTCCAAGTGGACTAGAATACTCACTATAACAGAGTTCTAGAAGCAAGTAAGAGAACATACAGTAGCTATCAGAGCAGGAACAAACTCAGACATCTGAGGGCTAAGCGAGTTAGCAATGCCAGCAGTAGAGTATTGAATTTGTAGACATCCCAGCCTCCTGCTGGTATGGATGGGGTGACCAATCCAAAACTACAGACAGGGAACACTAGCAGAAAACAGGATTAGAGAAGAACAACCCATCCCTTCAGGCCCCATTTAAAATCTTTAATAAAAGTATATCTCAACCTAAAACCTGAAACTGCAGAAATGTGTGCTCAGAAACCTAGGTGCATAAAGACTGGTTTGCCCGGCGATCTGTTAGTAGAAGGCTTATACAATCACGCTTTCACGTGAAAATAATGGGCAACACCAAGCTTCTTGGCCCATGCTTCTAATGAGGCCGAGGCAGGAGAGTATTAGTCTCAGGCAGCCTGTGCTACTGTGAGCTCCAGGCTAGTTTGGGCTAAATAGTACATTCTTCCTTCAAAAAATCGTCTCACATCCAGACGCATGCAAATGAAATGAACACCGTGGGTGGTGGTCGGGAGAGCCCTTGTGACAGGAGCCCTAGGGAAGGGCGGTGAATGACCGTTAGGCTGGTCTATCTACAAATAACGAGTTCTAGCACCCACATGCTGAAATGCCCATTGAACTAGCAAAGAAAACCAAAATTACGTTTACTGCAGAAATACTGCCGTAGCATTAGAGCATCTGCTTCCTAACTGCAGACTTACCTTTGGAGTGTGCACCTGGCATATGAACATTACACGTAAAAGTTAAACGGAAGCAACATACAAACAGCCCTTAAAGCCTATAAACACGGCACTTTATTATGCAATACAATTATATTTAAAAAGATGAACCCAAATGCAGTCTGATGCATTCTTTCTTTTTCAAGGACACACAACTAGCAAGTGACTGACACTAGAAAGTAATTCTCCCTTCAGGTCTTGAGAGGTTTTTTGCCTGTGGCTAGAGTACTGTGCCTCAAAGAGAAGACTTTTATCCATGTGAAAACCCAGATAGGAAAACAACAAAACCCCTCTGATTTAAGAACTCAGGTGTTCAGTATTATTATATTATCACCAGACAAATATCTTAGCCAACATATAACACGAGGATTTTTGGAGGTTTTCCAACAGTTCAGGAGATGTTACTTATGTGAAGTTAATATACTCATGAACTACTGGGACATGACAACCCTCATTATTTGTAAATTCTACAGTATCTACATAAACCTGGGAGAAACATCAGTATTTAACACCTGACGTACTGGCAACGCACGTCATCGCGGTTCACGTCTGCTGGGTGAGCGTGAGTGCGAGCTCCTGCAGCTCTGCCATCGGTCTTCATAAATTCATCATTCAGCTCACCAGGGGACTCTGGCAGCACTGCCAGTGCTCCTGCTTCCCACAGACCGGCTTGTATCACGGTATGCAGGGTGCCCCATACTTCCTAACATTCCTGGCTTAGGTGGACTCAAGCTCAACAGTTAACCTAAGCAAAGACATACCCCACTAAATCCCTTTTCCTCAGACCTCACATTACTCTGAGTGATGGATCATGCAATCCCACCCTGACCCCAACAGTTGGTCCCCCTTACCGACTGCTGGTGCTGTCTGCTCTCGGGGCAGCATGGCGTCTACTTGGCCCCACTTCCCACTTTCGCACTGTAGCAGACACTGGGCTTGAAGTACACGTCTCCTCTGCTCTCAGGCTAGCAAAATCCTGGACTTACCTATAGCTGGACTTACCAACAACTCACCTTCAAAATATTTAACACAGACACTGGTCTTGTGCTTGGGGGAATTAAGTGCTGGAGAATAAAGAAGAACTCGTTTCTTCTTTTTTCCAAACCAGTGCTTCTAACTTCTTAATGCCCCTAAATAATACTGTTAAATCTGAATTATGTCATAAATATAACTAATATACACATAGAGAAATAAAAAGCAATTTACATTTTCTCCTCTTAGTCGCCATCTTGTCATATAGATGAATTCCATAGTATGATCCTTTCCCATAATTTCACCATTGCACAGCACATCCAACTTTAAAAAAATAATTAAAATATATTAATGCATAGAAAATTCAAATTTGTACGTTTTTATAAATTTTCAAATTTCAAAAGATCCAACATAAAAGTACCAATTTTATAAGAACACTGATTATTTTTATTAAACCCACTGTCACAGAATGTCAATAGTTCAGATGCAATATGAAACAGCATTTACCTTGTACCACATAACTGTATCTCAAGTTGATACACAATCTATAAATACAATGCTAACTATCTTGACTCATGTTTCTACAGCTCTACAGGTTTGAGACATATGTGGGGACCACTCTTACTGAATGAGAAGAAAAGTGTAGTAAGCTCATTCTAAATCCGCATCTCAGAATCCTCAGAATCCCCAGATGAAAAAGAGTTTTACCTTCTCCTTAGTTTGGATCAAAGAGATAGGGCTTTATAACTATGGCACAGGTGCATGTGCTCACGGCCTCTCTGATGTGCTTGTGCATACACGTATGAAAGGTCAAAACAAACTGTACTGCAAGGTCTCCCTTTTGTTCTAGGCTTTAAGAAACCAGCCCTAAAGCTTCAAAAGGCCACAAAAACTTCGTGATTCACTAATGCAACAAAGCATAAATAAAGAATGTTGTATCAAAGATCTCTATAAATCAGTCCTCTAGTTTCTAGTAAAAGAAACTAGTTAAGATTTTATTTCAGGGGTGGAAGGGAAAATGAGTTTTAAATACTCTGTATCTATCTAGATATAGACTATAATTTTGAACTTGAAGTCTAATATAAAATATAGTCTCAATTATATTAGATATATGGATTATTGACATTTTAATACTTTATCCTGATATATAAACTTTGAACTTTATTAACTACTAAAAGTAGACAACTCTTTTTTTCTCTTGTCTGTAAAACAAATGCATAAGCAAAGCTGTAATTTCTAATCCGGCAGGATGCACCCAGTCATTAGCAACCAGTCCCCATTAGCACTGCTGTTAAGGACCCTTCCGAGATGTCATTAACTCACATTCCTATACACTGGGCAGCAGAGTGGGAGACCAACCCATATCTCATAAAGAAAGCAAAGGACAAGTTCTCTGACTGAAACAGACAAAGAATCATTTAAAAAGGGCCATAGTGCACAGCAGAAGTGAGGCAGAGAAAGGTTTTCTCTCCTCTGGTAACTTCCTGAAGACAGGAAAATTAACTCAGCAAACCAGACTTTAAAGTAAAACTATGCATGGTATTTTTACATGAAAAAAGAAAAAAACCAAAAAAACAAAGGATACCATACAGTATAAAATGTCACTATTTTTCACTATAGATGTTATCTAGAAGTTACCTTTTATGTTTACCAAATACAGTGGGCTCTGACACTTTCAGTTTTTTTCTAATATAAGCATTATGTATCTGAAATTTTTAAAATGATTTATTAGTTTTTATTTTATGTGCATTGGTGTTTTGCCTGTGTGTTGGGAATTGAATCCCAGTCAATTGGAAGAACAGCCAGTGCTGTTAACCACTGAGCCATCTCTCCAGCTTTGTAACTAAAATTTTTAAGAACCCGTAGACCCAAACTAATAAAAAAAAAAAATTAACCCAAACTAGTCATCAGTCACACAAGACACGTCCATTAGGTTCAAGCTTAGATGCTTCCTCAGATACAGACATCTGTCTGTCAGGGTCTGTGCTTAAATCCCCTCACACTTCCCTTCTCTTTTAATAACAGACTGAGAGTCTGGTGAAAGTCACACGTCTCCAGAGTGCGCTTGAACACTGGCCCTTGCTCCAGCTCACCACTGGGCAATTGGGATCCATTTCCTGTTTGCCACTTGAGATTCGTGCTGTGTCCTCCAGGGCTCAGGGGACATCACAGGAAAGCAGACAGAAAGACTTAAGAATCAGAGGACAGGGAGGTGGGCAGCACAAAGTTGCCTGGACATGACACAGCCACCGCACTAATGCACTTCCTGCAGCTGCAGCTATCCACGTGCACAAGGCTGGGCAGGGGCAACACTTCATCATAGGTGGGAGAGGAGTCCATGAGCCCCATCAACATGCTGGATGACTATTGCCAATTAATAGCTGCTTGGGGAAGAGATGCTATGGCCAATGTGAGCTGTCCTAGATTCAGTAAATAACCAGTAAATAAATTCAGGCTCAGGTAAGAAACCCTTACTAAGCTCGCTCAGTGAATGACAAACAAAAACAGTTCAGAGGTAGGAGCACCGAGAAGGGTTCTAACCGGAGAAGGGGTGATAAGAGGGAGTGGATGGGAAAGTGACTCAAATTCACTATATAAATGTATAAAGCCGTCAAACAGTAAAACAAAACAAAACAAAAAAACCCTAAGAAGTGACGTATTTTAAAAGACACACTGGGGGTTGGGGATTTAGCTCAGTGGTAGAGCACTTGCCTAGCGAGCGCAAGGCCTTGGGTTTGGTCCCCAGCTCCGGAAAAAAAAGAAAAAAGAAAAAAAAAAAAAAAAGACACACTGACACTGTAAAAAAGAAAGAACTCACTTAGCTAGATGTGCTCTGTGAGTATTAAAAAAACAAATATATCCTTTAGTTACAAATGCATCAATGTGATTTACTTGGGATACATTGTTACAAAATGTTACATAAATATTACATTCTAAAGCTTAATTTTTAAACATGAAAATAAACATTCTCTATAAAAATTAATTTGAATATATTCTTTTTTTACTTCATTTGCTAGAATTTTGGTACAGATCAGAGTCATCAAAGTCACAATTAGATATGATTTTACTTACCTCATAAGAACTTGGAAGTTTTAGTTTTAAACTCAGAAACTTTTTAATAGTTCCTACAGTAACTCGTGTAGAACAGCGAATGAACTTCTTCATGAGACCCTAAAGGAAAAAAATGACAAATTAAAGACTCTGATTTGTTTTTTACTAAAACCTTTAGCCTTTCCAGTCATGGAAGTATATACTTCTAATCCCAGCATTCAGAAGGAGGCAGGATGAATTTGATTCTGCCTGGTTGCAAAGTGAGACAGTCTCATCAGACCGCCCCAAACCAACTAAACCAAACCACACGCACCCCAAACCAACTAAACCAAACCAAACCAAACCCACCCCAAACCAACTAAACCAAACCACACGCACCCCAGACCAACTAAACCAAACCAAACCCACCCCAAACCAACTAAACCAAACCACACCCACCCCAAACCAACTAAACCAAACCAAACCCACCCCAAACCAACTAAACCAAACCAAACCCACCCCAAACCAACTAAACCAAACCACACCCACCCCAAACCAACTAAACCAAACCAAACCCACCTAAACCAAATCAAATCCAAACCAATGAAACCAAACCAAAGCCAAAGGCATGATTTTCACTATATATTTTGAGTATTTTCAATTAACTTTGTTTGTTTTTGTGTTTTTCCCCCCCTCCGGAGCTGGGGATCGAACCCAGGGCCTTGCACTTGCTAGGCAAGTGCTCTACCACAGAGCTAAATCTCCAACCCCTTGTTTTTTGAGTATTTTCAAAATGCAAAACAAAAACTTTGAATTCTCTTAAGTAATTCCTAACTACAGCCTATTGTTCACATGACATTCTTTGAGAAAGCCTTAGTATATGAATTGGCAAAACCCTGTCAAGGAGGCAATCTTTTTCTCTTAACATATTTTTCTATAAAGAAAGCAGAGTTTAAAGTAAAAGGACACAAAATATCAATATTAAATGATTAACTTGGGAAAGCAGTTGAGTTCCGCACGTGTTAAGTGCGGAGAACCTATCAGGAACTTCAGAGACAGTGGTAGTCTACAGAGCCTTGGGAGAGCCCTGGATACTGTAGAAAGGCATCTGCTCCATCCACAGCCCGCCTTAGCACCTGCAAGCTGTGCAGTGTGGGCTCTGGGATGAGGAAAAGCATTCCCTAGAGACAGGCTACCTACCGCATCACTGTACATCACTAAGCTCTGCATGCCTTGATGTGTCTCCTATATGAAGACAGTGCTTCTGATTCGCTCTTTAAGTTTGAGCAGAGTCCCACCCAACTGACCTTCAGAGCCTCCCACAAGTTAATAATGCAGAGTTGTCAAAGTAACAGTTTAGGCAACATTTTAAAGAAATGACTAAAGAGTGTTTCTAAAATTCATAATTTAATAGTCTGACACAAATCTAACAAAATTCCTACTGTATTATGTAAAAGTTGATTTGAGAATACTTAGAATATAAAAATAATGAGCACTTTCTCCAGGAATACTTTATAATGAAACTTATTCTGCTTCCTGGCTGTGTACAGCCGGCTAGAAAGAGGGCGAGGATGAGCAGTGGCTGGGTGGAAGACGGGATGGTGGAGAGGAAGTAGGAACAGAGCTTCTTCTCATCTCCTTGCTGACATTTGGAAAATGGAAGCACTGTGGTACACACCAGGGGCTCACAAGAGACTGCTGGGGGAATCTGTGTCTAACCTTACCTTGCTTTGCTCTTTGGAAAGGATCAGTATTTCTGGTCTATCTGCATATCTGCATATCTGCAGAAATATTGGAAGAAGAATGCTCTGTTTCAAGAATGTCACCTTCCCTTCTCATGGCACAATATGTGCCTCTGTGTCCTGTTGTCCAACTCAGAAAGTGCAGAATTAAGAAAGAAATGCCTCCTTTCTAAGTTGCTTGCCTGAGGCCATGATGTAAGAGTGCACATGTCTGAGGTGCCCAAACTCACAACTTTACAGGCAGAAGTGGGTCAGTAATTGTCAGAGGCCAATAAAATAAAGGCCCCTGATTCTGTTTTCCTTGGTTTCTGAAGAGTTTGAAGACAAAATACAAAATCTGCAGTGGTCTCTCCTGTAAGATCAGAGGGACTTACAGTTCTAGGATACAACTCAATCATTCTTCAGTTTTGTGTTTAGTATTATGATTTAATTTTTACCAATCAGAGTAATTAACAAGTAATCATTAAGAATGATTTTAACTTCTTAAATTAAAATATAATACCATAAAGTCACTATCTAAAAGGAAGTTTAGTAGTTTTTTAAAGTTGTTCAACAGTTACAATATCCAATTCCAAAAATGTCCTTGTCCTCCAAAGAAATCCTTTACATACGAGCAGTTAGCAGTTACTTTATATTCCTGTTCCTATACCCCACCTAGCAACTACTCATGTGTCTCAAATGACAGGTCTTTTCTTACTAATCACATCATTAGCACACAATGAATTCATTTGCTTACTACACTCAAACATATTCATTGCTGCAAGATGCTGATAGAATGAAAATCTAAGTCAAAATTATTTGTTTTTAATTTCCAAATATAAAGTACCATTATTAGTAATATAATAGCAAAAAATCCAACCCAAAAGACCTATAGATTAGCACAGCACAGATGAAGAAAATTAGAAAAAAAATTAAATATGAACTTGTAGATAAAACGAAGTGCAGAGAAAACCAGCACCCTCAGTGACTAACGTGTGCTTGGACAAAGTGACAAAAACTGACATAAGAGCTACAATAGTGAGTATTTATATGGAAGCTGTTGCCAACTAAAAACCCAGGACACACTAGATAATATTCAAAAACCAAGGAACACAAACCATTGAGACAGCAGTGAGGTTTCAGATCCTTGAAGAGTCAGAGCAGTATTTAGTCAGACACAGGAAACAGGATGAGGAATGAGGATTATGTAGAAAATAATGGAAGTCCTAAGGATTTTATCCACTCATAGGCACTTGATAACAAATCTTTACTTAAAAACCTACTGTTCTATTAATAAAATATATTAGATACGACATAAGGCTTACAGAGTTTTAAATAAAAGTAGAAGACTAGAATATTATTTGGTTAGGACTGGAGAGATGTCTCGGAGGTAGAGGTAACAGCACTCTCCTAGAGGGACTCAGGTTCCATTCCCAGCACCCGCAGTGCAGCTCACAGCCATCTGTGCTGCAGGGGTTCCCACTCCTCTGCTGGCTTCCGCTGGCATTGGGCATACACACGATGCACAGGAACACAGGCAGGCAAGCCACCTACACGTATAAAGTAAAACTAAATAGCCTTTCAAAAGGATAGATTTAAAGATAATTCATGAAAAGGTTGGAGACACTGCTTAAATAGAACAATCGGTTTTGGCTGCTGCATCTTAAATATTAGCCACTAGATGGTGGCATTGGCCTGGGCTGGCTGGGGTGGGAGAACAAGGTACCTGAAAAGCAAGGGTTTGGCTTCCCCAGATTTTGAATTTTAGAGAATGGACTGCAAAGGAATGCATCACATCAACAAGAACGGCCAAAGAAACGACTTCTGCTCGCTCACCTTCACCACATTGTCCCCCGACTGCCCATGGTTTCGTAAACAGTCCAGGCAGATAGCGATTTGTGGGTCACTTCTGTGATAGTCCTTATCATCTTGGTTTTCATCACCTTCTTCATCTGCTTTAGATTTGTCAACCTTCGAAACCTCGTCTGTGTAATTGAAGAAGACTCGTGTAACCCCAAGTTTAAAGTCAAGCAACAACACGGCACTCACCAAAACAACAACCAACCTGAAACTTCAGAACTTCTCTGAAGACTAACTGAGAATATTCATAGTTTCTGAAACCCTCCAACAAACTCAACAACATTCTTCAAAGGCCACCAGAAACTTAAAAAAATGTAAGATTCCTAGATTATATAGACATTTCATTATCATGGTTTCTGAATTTTACCTTCTTTTTCCTATTTTATCCTTTAAAATATTTTTGGACTTGGTCTTTAATGTGGGGTGGGTGTCATTGAGCTAAGTGTCTGGTTCTTACAGTGTCTTAGGTGGGTTTGGTGGAAATGTGAGTGGGAAAAGAAACAGCCATCTTCTCACTTTTGTAATGCACACTGGAAGATTCCAGATCGACTATATTTGGTCACAAAAACTGCAATTAGTGATTAACACTTGAGAAGGCAACTAGGATACAAACTTCTTCCTAATTCAGTAACAGATGTGTTCAAATTAAAACCAAGTTGGTATCCTCTTTAAATTCTCAGAATTTCAAATTATTCATAAAACCAACTACAGAAAAGTAGTTAGATTTTAGAAACATGCTTCGTAGCCACTTAACATGTTAAAAATTCCAACTAAGAAAATTTGAATATACTTCATATAACAAAATTTATTTACAATGTTACATGCATACGACTGTATTTATTGCTGCATTTATGGAACACCCTGAACTGTGTGTCAGACATGCAGTGTGCTAGTCTAGGGTAGCAATGACAATCAGAGGTTCCCGATGGGCTCATGTGCTTGAATGGGTGCTGTTTGGGAGATTCTGAGGCCTTGAGGGGAGCCCTGCTGTAGGAAGTGGTTCACTGGGAGTGGTGGGTCTTGAGGTTTCATTGCCCAGATCCACTTCCTGGTCTCTTCTTTGTGACAATGGATTCAATGTGACCAGGAGCCTCCTGCTCTTGCTCCTATGCCTTCCCTATCATGGACAGCGCCTCAGAACTGTCAGCCAGAGTAATCAGCTTCCTTTCTCCTTCCCTTTCCATCTCCTCCTGGTTGCTTCTTGTCAAGCATTTTACACAGAAATGAGAAAGTAACGAATACAGAGAGTTACCATCCTCATCATTATGGTCAGGGTACAGGGAAAGGTCAAGAGGGCAAGTATAGGATGAGGAAGTCAATGAAATATGTGACTATGTAAGACTAAGGATTGTTTTCAGATGAAATCTATGTACCTAACCCAAATATGAAAAATCAGCCAGCCAAGAAGTACATTTATAAAGTTCCCTACCAATGAGAGGCTAGTGTTTGTTCAAGACAGTGAAAGCCTTCCACTGTACCTAACAAAGTGGGAACATGGCTGCTTTTCCCAGGCTCATTTCCACAGAACCCATGCACAGACACTGTCTTGAGGAAGCAAGCCTAGATCTATGGAAAGCCTCCCCTCTACAAGTTAAGTCTGACTATCAAAGCCATTATCCCATTATACAGGAGAGAAGGAGACCCAGCACTTCTCAGCCATCTTACCTGGTGCTGATTTTATGAGACTTTATAACCCATAAAAGCTCATACGTGAACTGGGAGACTAAGTTCACATATACACAGGTTTGATTTTAGAATCCTGAAGTCTATGTGCAAAACATGGAAAAATGATATTACTTTATAACTAGATACCTCTTTTGTGGATAATATACATATTAACAGCCCACTCTCTGGCCACTAATATGTCCACCTTGCTAAAATCCCTGCTGTTATTGTGTGTAAATGTGTGCATGTGTGTGCATGTGTCCATGGAGGCCAGGAGTCAATCTTGGATGTTCTTCCTCATGTGCTATCTGCCTTGTATTTTTGAGGTGGGGTTTCTCACTGGCCTGGAACTTACCTATTAGCTCTGGCTGGCTGTCCAGCAAGCCCCAGAGATTGGCCTATCTGTGCCTTCCCAGTGCTTACATACAAACTGTGTGTGCGGGTATACATGTGGATGTCAGAGGACAACATCTAGACAGACTAAGGGACCAGAGTTTGTGCACATACTTCCACTCATCGAGCATGTTGCTGGCCCATGTGCCATGTCTTACGTGACGTCTGAGGATCACATACAGTACTGAGGCGAGTATTCACTCAGTGCACTCATGCTGTCTCCCTCCCCTCCCTCCTCTCTGTGTCTGTCTCTGTCCCTCCCGACCCTGCTGAAATTATTAATTATTACCCAGGTCTCCGAGTAAAAACCTGGACGCTGGGCCTGGTGACGGGAACATCTTGGTGAGTACACGAGACCCTTGCTGACAGATCCAAGACCTAAGCTGGAACCACTGGCACTCCTCCTGTGTTCCCTTCAGAGTGTCGGAGCACAACATCCTGACTGGGCTCTCGGCCACGTTTCACCCCTGTCTCCTAAGTGCCGTTGTAAGTGAAGTAAAACTGAGACGCTCTCACGATCGAGGTGCACACTACGAGACTTCTTCTGCTCTGGAACTATTGCTGTTATTACCTATTCAGTTTTCTCTCCAAAGTCCAATTTCCTCTTTCCAATTACCTTCAAGAGGAGCCACGCAGTTCTACACAGATTTAGATAAAATCTCACGTAGGGCTGCACGAGTCTTGCACACGAAAACTGTGAGTGTGGAAAGACATCACTCTACCAACATAACAGAAACAGGAACAACGAGAGAAGCTGTCAGAACACAGACTTACCTTGCCCATTTTCTTGAGGTTTATTTTTCTTCCAAAATTCCAGCTCACGCTGAAGTTCTTCTAATTTGAAGAAGAAGAAGAAAAACAAAACCATAGAAACATAAAATCTTTAATGAAAATACAAAACACAAAAACAAGAGGTCTATAGAATCCAAAGGGAACTTACGCTCTCGTAGTCCAGGCACCAGCTTAAATATGATTTCCTCCAACGTGTTATCTAGCCTTCAGGGGATAGGCAGCAGGATAAACAATAAAGATATCAAAACCCAATATGCAAACAGTTCATGATTTCTTATACATATTGTGAAACACAGGAGAGGAACTTGGTGTATTCACTACCACTGTTGCCTGAATACAGAGTACACGTACTCTAGAAGCCTTCCTCCAGTGGTATACTGATGGGGAAAATAGTCCCAAAGTTCTCAGCCTTCTGGGGTGTACACTCTCCGCCTCTGCCACCTTTCCCAATCCCAGGCATAAAGACTGCCCTGAAAAACTGCTTACACCAAAACGAGTGTTGGACAAATGATATGAGCTTGGACCTAGCCTAGGTCTTAAGGGGCACTGCATTTCTGTGCTCCATGTAGACCAGTTAGGGGAGAGCTTCACTGCCTCACTGAGGTGGCCCTCAATCACTCCAGTGGCAGGCCATCCCAACAGGTGGCAGAACACAGTAGTTACCTAGAGTTGCAGGAGTGAGCAGCGCTTAGGCCAGATTGCTCACTAAGCCATACCAGTGGTAAAGAGCCAGGTGCCTGCCAAGGAGCATTACCTTAGGTGTGCTTTGTCATGCAGCACTGACTTCTTCCTTCTCAGTCAGTGTCCCATCTCTTCTTAATCACCCCACACCATCCTTCTTTAGTCCCATCACCTGTCAATCTCTTCTTCCCAGCACATATTTTTCCTACTATTACTTTACTGATAATTTTATTATAATACATTTATCCAACCTAGTTCACCTCCATCTGGAAATACTAAAGTCACTCTGAGAATCCCAAGAGAAAGTTGCCATTCTAATTGCAGATACATTTCCTAAATATTATGTAACCTTATTTAAAACTTTTATTAAAAGATTTTAAAATGAAATAAAATGCTTTGAAAAAACTGTAAATGCCTAAGACCTAAAATGTGTTCAAAGAGCATAATAAACAATAAAGCTCTCAAATGTACACAATTAATTACAGTCAGACAAATATGAAATATATTTCTTTACCTTAACATTTCTAAGGGATTTGTTTCATGAACTTGGTTGCCACACCTTGGACAATCATTGCTGTCTTCAAAGTGCTGGACAATACAGGTCTTACAGACTAGGAAGAGATAACAGAGTAGGCTAAAATTACAAACTTCTAGGATTACACCACCAAAATCAAAGCCCACTGCCACAATATCAAAAGAAAATCCCAATTTACTTATTGTTTTTATTAATATACTTATAAACAATACACTCTACTCATATAAAAATGTGTTTTCCACAGAAAAGGGTCTTTCTTACTTAAAAAGCAGGACAGAGAAAAGTAAAATTTGTTAGTTTTGCTTTTATTTCCTTCACTAACAATTTATTTGAATGCAATATAAATAGTTCTCAATAAGCTTGAGGGGATAGACTCGTAGCTCAGTGATGAAGTGTATCGGCTGTGAGGCCCCAGATTTCATCTACAGCCTGGGGAAAACAAAACCTTTCAGAGTTTTCCACGTTTGGGTTGCTTATACCACCAGGGTGGCTCCTGGGACAAAGCAGCAGCTACCATAGAATTTCTGGACATTGAAGAACATGCTGAGTTTGTAGTCCCAGGTGCCACTGTGTCACAAAGGACAATGTATAGGAAATGGTGTCATGTTGGCACAAAGGCACAAGAGGTGAACTGGAAAAATGACCAAGAATTGGACAAGGGTAATTAAATAAAGACTAGAAGTTCAGAGCCATATGGCAACACAGCCCACATTTCCTCGCAACAATTCTAACCTCTGCAGTCATGAATTCCTTTTAGCTTTTCTTAAGTTTCTGTTACCTCTGACCAAATGTGTCTTCTACAACATCTCAACACCTCAACTATGAAACTGCAATCCAACCCTATCCCAGTAGCTCCCTTTCCAGAGTGTTCTTTCACGTCTCTCTGGATACAGACCTGCTTCCCTTCATTTACAACTGCACTCCAAGCTGCTCTCTTTCCTCTCCGTATATCCCACACACTCTGACAGAAGGAGAGTCATCTAAATGGTCAAGAGCAAACGGGAAGATTCCTACCACTGAGATTAGGTCTGAAAACTCAGCATATCAAACACACTGCCTAGAGCAACAACAAGAACAGTGCCAGGCATTTAATTTTAAAATTATTTGGTGAATATGGAAAATAACATCACTTATTTTAATTGTTCATTTACCCAATGACCTGAATGGCAGGCATTACACTAGGAGTTGACAATGCAGGAGTAAGTGACAAAGTTCCCATCCTTAAGGAGTGTGTTACATGCTTGGAAAGGCATGGGGATTTTAGCCAGTGATAAGTGGTAGCCTTATCTGCCCTCCCCTTAAGAAGGTAGAGACAGAGCCCTGGTGTCTGGCAGTTGTGTAGATGCAATGATCAGGGTAGGCCTCATAAGAAGTTGAAATCAACAGGTCTTTCTGTGTCCTTTGATGAGGGCATTTAAGTCCCATACTATTTCTCTTCAGTCCAAACGTTAGGGATCATAACCTACTCACTGTAAATCTGAAATCTAGGTGAAAAGACAACATCAGAAAGCATGTTTAAAACTAAGATAATACAAGTTAGTTCAATGTAAACTAGAGAAGTATCTGTTTCATTCCTCATCATATATGGACCCCTAAAGAGTTTATTTTAAAAATTGTTTGATATAGGGCCTCAGGTAGCCCAGGCTGATTCTGAATTCACTATTTTTGATCTTCCTGTTTCCATCTCTCAAATATCTGGGATTACAGGTGAGCACCACACCCCAAAGGGTTCTCAAATGTTTGCTCAAAAGTCAAAATAATATGAGAGGCTGCCTTGTGAAGTCACACTTGAGCAGAAAACAGAGACAGAATTTCTTTAGAAAATTCTTGGTGTGTGCTCTTTCCCCAGAGTCACTAGCTAACTCTGAAATTAAAGAAAGAGAGAGGGGAGGGAGGGGGAGGGGGGTGGGAGGGGAGAAACAGGAGTAAAGGGTTTTGACAAAGCCTGATACTGTTAATATCAGTAATATCAGTTAATATCAATACCTGGAGCTCTGATCCTCATGATTCACCCCATGAACTCAGCAATCCATGGTTGTCTACCAGCCTTGACCAAACATAGGTACATGGCATGCCCACAGCAAATCCTCCTCAGGGCAGCCCAGACAGGAAGGGTTAGACCCTACCCTCTCGGGACACCAATCTAAAGTAGCCAGCTGACCGAAGAGAAGTCAGGCCGAGCACCCACAGGCACACAGAGTTCTAAAGATCAGGTGTGTTGAGTTGCTTATGGACAGAGCAGCAGCAGCACTCAGAGTGCTGAGGAGGAATACCCTCTAAAGTCTAGATCTGGCCACATGCTGTCACTGAGCATCTGAAATGTGGTTAATTTGAGATGTGCTGTGCTGTAATTGTAAATACACATTAGATTTTAAAACACTTAATACAAAAATAACCAATAATTTTTATAACATTGGAATGACAGGTATTTTAGATATACTGGGTTCAATGCTAAATGTGTTCCTTTTAAATGTGGCCATAAGATATTCTAAGTTTACTATTTTGTGCAGATGGATGTGCTGTCTACATGTAACTGTGCACTGCAGAGGCCAGAGGAAGGCACGAGATGCCCTAGAACTGGAGTAATAGGTGGTTGTGAACCACCAAGTCAGTGCTGTCAATAGTCTGAGCGCATGGAGATCAGCCTCGCTAGCCCTGTCCTCACATTAGATATTTTTAAATTACACACGTAGGCTACTTTGGCAGGGGTAGTGGTTAGGGGCTTTGCTCAGGGTAGGTACGTATTACATCACTGTGTCCCCAGCCTTGTTTAAAGGTTTAGTTTGAGACAAAAGTCTCAGTAGCTCAGAGTGGTCTTAAGTTGCTGTATGGCTCGGGCACATTTTAAACTTGTCATTCCCCTGCCTCAGGCCCTGAACAGCTGGAAACTACAGGCAAGAGCCACCATGCCTAGCTGTGGATCACAGTCTTCTCTGCTGAAGAGTACTGCTCTAAAGGGACTGAAACTCCCACCGAGGAGCGAGTTTCTTTTCCACGGGGACAGCTGAGATATGGTACTTTATTCATTTGTGCAAACGAAAATGAGCATCTTCTGAGGGCCTGCTTTGATGAACGGTGGCACTAAAACCAAAACGCAGGCTTTAGGACATGAATTCGAAAATCTCTTTCTAGAGGTTAATGCTCAAAACTAGCATTAAATATAATCAAAACTCTAAAATAAGTTTTAAAAAGAAAAGTTTAAGATGTAGAACAATGCCCCATTTTTATCCCACTAATCCTCTATGGCTTGGTGGTAGCTAGATGGCCGTCATTGTGATCAATATAGGGGAGGAATTACACACACCAGCCATTCTAGTCAATGCGATTCAGTACATCAGTGGCGCTCAGCCTTCCCAGCGCTGAGGTCATTTAATACAGTTCCTCATGTTGTGGTGACTCCCAACCAGAAAATTACTTTGGTTGCTACTTCATAGCTGTCATTTTGCTACTGTTATGAATCATAATGTAAATATTTTTAGACACAGAAATTTGCCAAAGGAGTTGTAACCCACAGGCTGAGAATCACTGAATCAGATACATTAATAATTTGATTTTCACCACAATTCTATAAATTGGGTAGTCAGTATTCGACCTCATACCTGAAGACTATCTGCCATAAAGATAGTACATGGTGAAGGGCAGGACGTGAGTCCAGAGTTTATTGCAAAATCAATGCATGACTGTATGATATACCTCTTGCTGCTAATTTACCACCCCCCCAAATCTATAAAATATAGACTGAGACTACTTTATTCACTATTTTTGGGAGTTGTACTTGTCAACTTGTGGACTTAGATTTCTCTTAGCATACAACATAAATAAAATGGCCTTTCAAGTAGCATATTTGTTCTTTAAGAAACAAAACTCTAGGAAATATACCTCCAGTTGGATCTTCTAAGGTGTTAAACAAGCACCATGTTTCTACAACGCAAATTAGAGCTTGAGGGATTTCAGGCCTGCAGTTCAGTGACAAGGGGAAGAAGTGAGACATGGCTTCTGGTGGTGAAAAACTTCATCACCAGGACACTACCTGTGAGGGTTAGTTTATAAACTGAAATCTAAACCAGCAATAAAGCACACTAAGGAACCGTAAAGATTTCATTCCAAGCTCTGTGAATGTTCATCAGTTCTCCTGGCTAACTCAACTGACCTCTGAATAATGTTCAAAAGGTAAGACTTTGTATCCTTAATTTATCATGAGCTCACCAGAAACATAATTAAAATGAAAAAAATACTAGCTGAATTCTTTAGGTCAAATATAAAAATTTACAGGCTATTATGGTATCATATACAGTTTTTTCTAAATTGAGATGGGCAGCACAAACTGGACCAGTTTTTAAAGAACATATCTGCAGGTTCCCTTCTGGACTAATTCAATCGCCCTAAGACTAACTCTGCAAAGCCCCCTCACCAGGGTAGCCAGAAGGTAACTGGAAAACACTATCCAAGATGAGGAATGGTGGGCAGAAGCTGGCCACAAACACCTTCCGGTGTTAGAATCTACTAGATTGCCCCACTCTAGGATTCAGCTCTCTGCTAAACTGTAACCATAAGCACTTCGTTAACCCTGAGGAGAAATCACCATCACAGGACAAGATATAGTCGAATAGCACGTGAGTTAGGTGCAAAGTAGAGAAGCCAAAGCGGTGCAGCACGGTTACTCCAGACAGCCTTGCCACACTGCCACACCTCAATCTCACACACTCCAGTCACTAGACAAATTATTTATTTCTACCTGTGTAGAAGGGAGTTTTAAAAAGATATCCACCTTAGTTGGTTTTTTTTTTTTTCTTTTTTTTGGGGCTGGGGATCGAACCCAGGACCTTGCGCTTCCTAGGCAAGCGCTCTACCACTGAGCCAAATCCCCAACCCCCACCTTAGTTGGTTTTTATGGAGACCAAATGTAATTACTAGTTGATAGTGTCTGGTAACTTAAATGTGAGTTCTTTCTATAAATTAGATTCCTGGATAAGCAAACTGTCAGAATCAATGTAATTAACATAAAGTATTGAATACTATCAGACTGTGACTGGTTTGAAACAGCCATAGCAGGTAAGCATGCCACTAGAGTTGGAATGTCTATCATTTTGTGGTAAATACCTTATAAACCATCTCTACTTTGTAACTCAGATGTGATGTTTAAGACACATTGATTCACCTCCATGAACACTATCTTCTCATGTAGGACACTTCTTTTTTGTGAGGCAAAGTGGGGTGGGGTAGGTTCTTGTCCAAGATCAACTAACACTAGACACCTTTTCCTAAACTTCATGTTCAGTACATTCAGTATCACCTCTTGGGCTCAGTCAGCTCAGTCTCTTTCCAATCATTCTAAAGAAAAAAACTGCTTTGATAAACTATTACACACTGATCTCACGGCTGAACTATCCAAGAGCTACTCCATTTCCTTATTTTCATGGTTTGAGGGTTATCTACACAACAGGTACAAGGCAATTTGTTGGCCTATCTTGGATGTACAGCCTACCCACATCTCTTACCTATCAGAGCCCAAGCTTCCCAGCTTTGATAGCACAAGGTAATTCAGATTTCTCTTTCTGAGCATTAATTTTGACATTACTGCCCATAAAATAATAATAATAATAATCAGATTTTATCTCATATCTTTAACATTACCATCCAGTAGTAACACTCTATCTATTAAACTGCCCAAGGGCTGACATTAGAAACAGCTAGGTGTACTGGTCTTATTTGCCAACTTAAAAACACTTTCCCCTTCTTTTTTGAGGGTATCATTAAAAGTGCCATTCTTTAAAAAGAACAACAACAAAACAAAAGAAAAACCAGCCAAACACAGAAACAGAATCTGTCTCCTCTGCAGTTCTGGCTGTCCTGGGTCGGTTCTACCTCTACACTCCCAGTGTGGGGTTAAACCTGTACAACCATGTCTGGCTTTGAGCCAACCTTTTTATTTCTTTATGTTTTGCAGTGCTATGTTTTCCTAGTTCCACCACCGAACTAGAATCTTAATCCTGTAGGTTACTGTGGGCAACATTTTTCATAGTTTTTGTATTGAGGACTTTATCTGCGAACAGGTTGTAAGTAGACTGTAATTATATGCAGAAGAGGTATCTTTCCTGCTTCTTGTAACACATATTCCTACATGCATAAATAACACAGAATTAAAAATTCCCCAGCAGCTACAATTTGCTTCCTGTTTTATCCGTGTTGTTGCATCTGCCCTCCTCAAACCCTACAGTGATAACAATTTTATGGTGTACATGGGAATAGCATTCTAGTCTTTCCTGCTTCCTAGGCAGTTGTATGAACAAAGGAACAGGCATCACGGGAGAGGTTTTGAACAGCTCAGGGCAGAGACTCAGCTTTATGCACGGAGTAGGAAGGAGCCCCTTCTCGGTTGAGGAAGGCAGCAAAGGTGACACTTCCGTAGGTGGCACCAACCGTGAGTGGATGCAAGTGGGAAGAGTCAGGTAAAGTTCAGTACATGTGGCAGTGTCACCACTTTTCTCACCAATCAAAAGTGTCCTTACAGATACATGTGCTCTCATGCCACCTCCTGTGCCTCCTTCCTATGGCTTGGGTGAGCTCTGCTCCCTAAGGATCTGTATGTCAGAGGCTTGGTCCCTTGTGCTACAATGCAGGAGGTAGTGCATCCTTTAAAGGTGGAGCCTAGAGCGAGGTCTCTGCATGGCTGGAGGCACTGCCTTTGAAAGGGAAGGTGGCTCTACTCATTAGGAGTTTCTTTATTGGATATTTTATGTATTTACATTTCAACTGTTATCCCCTTTCCCAATTTCTGCAACCCCTCTACCCATTCCTCTTTCCCCTACTTCTATGAGGGTGCTCCTCCTCCCACCCAAACACTCCCACCTCCCTGCCCTGGCACTAGGGCCTCTCTTCTTTCATTATGACAGACAAGGCCTTCCTCTGCTACATATGCAGCTGGAGACACAGGTCCCTCCATGTGTACTCTTTGGCTGGTGATTTAGTCCCTGGGAGCGCTGGGGTATCTGGATGGTTGATATTGTTGTTCTTCCTATGGGGCCGTAAACTCCTTCAGCTCCCTCAGTCCTTTCTCTAACTCCTAAAGATAGTTGATAAACAAGAGCCAGCTTGGAGCCTCTGCTTTCTGATTTGAGGTCTGACTTTTTGCTTCTGTAAGTGGTTAGGCCACTGTGATGGTATCTGCAGAATCACCAGAGGCCACACTAGATAGGTTCTGGATTTTAACCTTGAACCTCTCAAGTTGTAAGCTAAATAACCCCCCTTTCTAAGTTGCCTTCCTTAAGTATTTTATTATAATAAAAGGCTGACAAAAAAATGCCCTCTCTGGTTACACTAGCTCAACTAAAACAGAATCTTGATTATATTCAGACCCTATATACTCTGATCCTACAAGGTTATGGCTGGGCATCGTGAAGAAAAACATAAAACCATGCTGACGGATCTCACCATCGATTATGAGCATGAACCTCAAAGTGGGGTTTTCATCTGCCAGTCAGCCGTACTCAAGGCCCGAAATCTACTGTGCTGCTTGGGGTCTCTTCCACAACCCCATCACATGTTCCCCCTTCTCACTCCTCACGGAGTACCTCACTTTCTACTTACTGAAGAAAGAAAATAATGGCATCAAACAGAACTTGTCCTCCTCCACTAGCACCTCCACTCTGTGCTCCAACCTACTCTCAAAACGTTCATGGACCTAGGTCTGTAATTTCAGTCCTATGCACTGATGACTTACCTGACACTTGTTTCAGGATATATAAATCCCTACTAAAGATTCCAGGCAGCACACAGGCATGGCACCTCCTTACTGTAATGAACTTCTGTTGACTCTATATCCCTTGCCAGCTATTGCTCCATTGCTTTGTTCTCCTTTGCCAATAACCTGGAAATTTGAGTAATATCCCCCTTCCCCTCTCAAAACTTATCTTTCACATGGTTTGGATGTATCTCAATGGTAGATTTCGTGCATAGCTTTTCTGAGGACTCAGGTTCAATTTCTAGTATTACAAGAGTTAAATATATCATTCACAGTCAAACTACAAAAGTAAAAGCTTGCTGTCTTCCCAAATATACTTACATTTTATCTCCTTCCATCCACTTAAACTGCTCTTAAAAGGATCTTAACAGCTAAATCTGTTCTTCCTAACTTAGCAAACACATGAAGCTCAGCCAACCCTGATCTTAAGTCCCAGAGTCCCCCATCCCTTGGCTCCTCTTTACTTTCTCCTGGGTTAAAGCTACTGAGTGCCCTTTGGTATTCTATCCTGCATCCACGCTCACTTCCTTCGTAGCTTCACTGTTTATGTGTGCTCTATATGCTGACAGTCTTCAATTCATTAGCAAGTGTGGGTCTACCTTCAAATGAATCCTGAATCCAACATTTTACCAGCACCACCATCTCTTTCCAGAAATACTGCAGTAAGATCCTGACATTTCTAGAGTCCTTACAATAGTTCAGGGGACTCTTTTAATTACAACCCACCCAAGTCCTTAATTGTGCAAAACCTGTAGCCCACAGCCACTCCACCTCATCTCTGGGCTTCCATCCACTCAATGCTGCAGCCACACTCACACCGTCAAGTCTTTGATCTTGGTATGTCCTCTGCCTAGAACTCAGTCTGACCTGCCCTTTATCTACAGCAGATAATGACAACCTTCTAATAGACACTTATTACTTAACTTATTGCATAGTCTACTGCCTACTACAGCCCAAGTATCTGGGCCAGAATCTAAACAACAACAGACTCAGTAATTATGTGCAGACAAAAGGAAGCCATGGGGGTTAGGATACTAAAGGGAGCCCAGATTCTAGGCCTACAACTGTATCACGGTGGTCAAGTCAGAAAGAAGCCTACACAGCAAGTGAAGAAACTCTGAGCTTACCAGCAACAATAAAAACACACCCATCCCGACAGGAACTGTTTTCTCAATTGGCAACTATGTATTCTAATGAAGAAAGTTTTGATTACTCAACTTTTTTTTATATAATAGTCTGTCGAAATCAGTATGTATAAAGCATCAGCAATTGTTAAGATTCTTCAAAAAATCCAAAAGAAATATTTTCTACAATATTAGACTGTAGCTCTTCAGTTTACGTTCAACCTGTATGCTGGGTTTTTTTTATTTACCATTATCTCTAGCATTAATGGTTTTCTGTTATGTGCTCTGACCTCAGTTCAATACTGGTACTGGTTCTAATTCATTCTGGTCCCTATTTATCAGACATCAATATACAAGATAATTTCAGTTTTTAAATTTGTTATGCCTAGTTTATCTTTCTGTGTCTCTTATGGTGATGTGTGTTTACTGGTTTATTCTTCACCATCTCACAGCTCCCAAATTAAAAAAAAAATCCAAAAGGTTAATTAACATAATCTATCTTTAACATTAAACAGCTAATACCTAGACAGTCTGAAATCAGCAACTAGTCTTATTTCAATGTTCATCAAAATGAACATTGCAATCACTCTTATTAATGTGGGCCAAAGCACTGTCTGAAGCTTTAACATCAGTATGGTGGTGACTTCATTTCCACTGCAGCCTATGGCATTGCATGTATACCTATGGTAATGAAGTTTTAATCTGGACATTTTGTTTTTCTAACAAGATTTTTACTCCAAAATTATACACCTTAGAAAGAAAACATCAGAAATTTCATCAAAAGTAATGTCTTTTTCATCAGAATAGCTATTCAATTCAGAACTAGTAGTAGATTTGTATCCTTATTGAGTACCTAATACTTTATGAAACCAGTCTTTTCTCTCACATGTAATTAATGTTACTTAAAGAAATATTAAAAATAAAGGTTAAGTGGATGACGAAAGAAGAGCGTTAGGGAAATGTCTCACTGCATTTGCAGATGTGCCTGAGCTGGATGGCAGAACGGACCACCCTGCTCTGGTACTCACTGGGTAATTTTTAGTATTTCTCAGTCCTCCATCTGTGAGAAGAATTTGGAACGAGGATCTGAAATACATTTCCCTCAAGCCTTTCTGTAGCCCGTGTCTTCCTATCCTTTGGTCTCTGCTGAATAGCAACTACTCAGAAAGGCTATTTTTTTCCTGCTTCATTTTCTCCACAGCATTTGTTACATACAGAATCTGAAACTTCATTCTTTTCTACCTATCAGAGTGTAAGTTCTAGGAGGTCATGGGCTGGGTGTATCATGTCTGTTTCTGTTTCCTGTGGTAAGAATAATTCCTGGCACATATGAGTGACAATAAACATTTGTTGAGTGATCAAATAATATTGCCCAGCTACAAGGGGTCTTGGTTAGATTCGATAAGACAATGAATGAAGAGAAAGCTCAAACTCCCCATGACAGTCAATAAACAAGAGCTACAACTTCAATCTTTTATTAGCATTTACTTTAATCACAGTATGATTAAACTGTAAGCTGTCTAATTTAAGGGAAGCTAGGATGACAAAGGTCTGGTCTAGAGTGGTGCTTGTCAGACTCTAGTATAACACAGAATCACCTAGAGGGCTTGTTAATACAGATTTCTACCCTTATCCCCAGAGGTTCTGATCCTGCAGGTCTACAGTGAAGCCCAAGAATTTGCACTGCTAATGAGTTCCCAGGTGACACTGTTGCTCATGGATGCAGCTAGCCTGGAGACTGCACTTTGAATAGCAAGAGTATGGGCCATAAGATTTTAGCATTAAATATCAGCCCCTACTCCTTAACTAGCCATATGGTTATGATATTCGTTCAAAAACAATAAACAGGAGCTGGAGAGATGGCTCGGCATTTACGAGTGCACACTGCTCTTACACAGTTAGAGGACCTTCTGGTTCTGCCTCCCACACTGGGCAGCTCACAACCATCTGTAACTCCAGCTCCACGGGATCTGACACCCTCTGTGGGTACCTGTATTCTCATGCACAAACCCACAAACACATATGTATAATTGAAAATAACTCTTTAAAACAAAAACCAATAAATTAGCAATTAAAATCTGCCTTCATGATTAAAAGCCACTCCTACATTCTATTAAATATTCTCTCTCTCTCTCTCTCTCTCTCTCTCTCTCTCTCTCTCTCTCTCTGTGTGTGTGTGTGTGTGTGTGTGTGTGTGTGTGTGTGTGTGTGTAAAATCCACTTTAGGCTTGTTGGCAGACACATTAACCCACTGAGTAAAGTCCTCAATTCTTAATGTTGTGACAAAATCACCAAGTTCTTCATCATAACATCAACTACATCAGCGAACCTGTCTTCTTTATATATGTCTTGTTCTAAGAGATTACTGCCATAATTTCTGAAAGAGTGGAAAAAAGTCTCATTCATAAAATTTCATGACTATGAACACAGTTTTTTTCTGAAGGAAGAACTAGAAGATTCTTACAGGAATCTTGATGTAAAAGGGCTAAGAACCCATGCATGGCATTGGTTTATACATCTGAGCTTTTGGAATGAAGCTCCTTTGTCCCTGACTTGAGTGAAAGCCTGTTAAGTCAACACATATACAATCACAGGTGTGTGATAACTCCTGCACACTTTTGAGGACCTGTTATGAGACAAAGGACAGCCTCTGGTCTCGGCCATCCAACACCAGTCCCTACTTTAGACTCCATCTCTTTCTTAAATACTCACAGATGGTGGTTCTAGGAGACAGTTTTTTAAAAACTAATTCTTAATGCCTGACAACATTGTGCATGTCTTTCAAGTTAGCTAGCACTGCATTTGAACTACTGAAAGGAAAAACATGGTAATCAATTAGCCGTGCGTTTGCGCTTTTCTCACACACCAGATACTAGGTGACACTTAACCTACATCTGTGTAGGAGAGGGGCACGTATTGGACAGAACTTAGAGGGAACGAGTATTAAAGAATCAATAACTGCTGACAGAGAACAGAGCAGAGAAGTTCATGCCAAGGAGAGTAATACCGGAAGCAAGTGTCTCCCCATGTGTGAGGCAGGAGGAGGAGCAGGGCGAATGAGCCACAGGTAAGCAGCTTTAGTTTATCCCAGAGTCAGCAGCACACCTTTGAGACTTTTTTTTGGAGGGGGGTGTCAGGATGAAAAGTGACAATGACAAAACACATTATGTCTTTCACTACAGCCACCCTGATGCTGGTTAAGAATGTGCTGCAGTGGGTCTGGTGAGAAGGAAGATCTCAGTGAGACAGTAGCAGAGGGTGGAACTAGACAGACTGGGACTTCATCACAGTTTTGTGGAGAGTAAAGAGAACCAACCAACAGCTGTCTAACTGGACCAAACGCCCACACAATGGCCAGGTAGGTGCATGGTACTGAACACCTACCCAGCTTCCTGGGAATAGTGAGATCATGGCCACTGAAAAAGAATCAACTACAGCCATTTTACTAGACCAGTGTAATTCCTTACTACATTCTAAACCTTATCCTTAGACCCGAAGATAACTGTAGCTATCAGCTCACAAGAAGCCTGTCTTCACAGCAAATGGAAACTATCACAGAAAGCTACAAATGGACACAATGCACCCAGCAGTGCATTATGGGGATATACAGCTATCCCAACTCCCGCATATGTGGTTTGGGAAACACTGGAGAAGTGGGCTGGAAAGACTGTGAAAAGCCAGAACACCAGGAAGTCTACTGTGAAACAGTCTCTCCTAGAAATGACTGGAAAAATATAGTACCAATGAACATATCAAAGTGGAGGGAAGAATATTTCAAAGGGTTCCCACCACTAGACAAAGAACTATAGCAAGTAATAACTGCTGGGATAACTAGCCTCCCCCAGAGATGATCCTCCTTATTGGTTGTCCAATGCAAAGTGGTCATCCCTGAGACCACATACACACAAATAACAAAAGCAGATTCAGCAGGTTGTATTTATTTATTTGCATATACATCTGTGTGCATATGTACGTAATAATAATCAAAGAAAAGATGGAGAGTGGCGGGACATGGAAGGGTTGGAGGGAGGGTACCTGGCAGGGGCTTTAAGGAGGAAATGTGGAAATGATGGAATTCTATTTCAACTAAAAATATTAAAAAGTGAAGATGAGGAAGGGGGAGTAAGATATACTCTAATAGTAACTTGAGAGACAGCTGAGGTAACTTTGTCCAGGTCAAATGTCCACATCCATGTTGCAGCCAGCCCAAGGGTAACTGGCCCAACCTGGAAAGACCTAAGGCTTCAGGACTCTCAGAAATTCTCTAACTCCACTCTGCTCTCACATCCTGCCCCACACTTGTGACTCTATCATGTCCACTTTCTTCACCGCACTTACCATTCTTTACCAACTTGGCCAGCTAAGCTGGGGGCAGATTCCATGTCTGGTTTTGCTCACTAGCATAACTTCATTAATATTTTTTTCCACTTGACTGAACAATGGGACAGAAGTCTAAGTTCCCACAGCAAGAACAAGTGCTTACTCATTCTTTACTCACAAATCATTCCACACTATTTTTGTGCAGGTATTTTAGTCAGATAAAACTTCATATAAACTCTTCATATAAGGTTAAGTCAACGTTTAAAACCACAAGGTACCACAATGTCAACCTTTCTCGGCTCCTGCCTTTCCTACTTGGCTCTTTTCTCAGTTTTATCCCCATTCCAAATCACTGTAAAACTGTGAAAAGCATTATTATTTTCACATTATTAAATGTGAAAAGCCCTGGCAGAAGACACAGACCCCAAATGTGACCACACAGCCCATGCAGTCTAGTGATGCTGCTTTATGGTACTATTTATGTTATCAAAACAAACATGGATTTGCAAATAGGATTATTTCCCCTAAAGGCTCAATAAACATATACAGGACATAGAAATCCAAAACTCCACGAATTAACAACCCTCATTCTATGTGCTATAGAATCCTCAGATCTCAGACACCAAGCTGAATACCTGTCTCCACCATTTACCATTCAGGGTTCTCTGTGGATGAGAAAGGTCACATTTGGGGTTACCATTGTATTCTCATGAAAAGTTCTATCACTTCAACTCTCAGTGAAGGGGCCAGGTCACTGCCAAAGGACTGTTTATAACAGAGTGATTTGTACAGTTTGTTATCTACCTTTTCAGGCTTTCAACTACTATTGCAACAGGCTACTGCCAAGGCTGTCAGCTGCTTCCCATGAACTGACGGTCAGGCCCTATTGCCTAGGACAAGACTTAGAGATCTCAGACAAGAATCTAGAGAAGCGGAGCCTAGAGGGAAACTCCTGTTCTGCTAAAGCAGCACAGTAATAAAATGACCCCAAACAACACTGTCACACTAACAGTGGTGCTTCAATTCGCCATCACCAGGACAGCTCCATGCAGTAGATGGGAACCAACAAAGACCCACAACTGGACAATCCTAAAGGGGATGCCTTTGTCAGTCTCTTCCCTCAGGGCTCAGGAACCTATACAAGAGCCAGAGAGGATGGAGGCCACCAAGGAAACTGTCCTTACACACAACAGGACTGACGCACATGTGTACTCAGAGACTGTGGCAGCACGCACGGGGCCCACACAGCTTCAAGACAGATGAGCACTGAGAGGAGTAGTGGACACAGGCTCCCCCCTAACCAATAAGCAATCTACAACAGACACCCACTGGCAAAGGAGAAATCAGTGTGTTCCACTGGAGCCTCTCAGGGCATGTTACCCAGAATGCCCATGCTCAGCAGATGGCCAACAAAGCAAACCAAATGGTATCTTTATGGACCTTTTGTTTAATATTGCTTTGTTTGGAGAAAAATTTGTCTTACTGGTCTTTTGCTTGTATGTTTTGGTTTCTGATTTTGTGTTTTTTGTGGGTTACACACACACACACACACACACACACACACACACACACACACACACACACATGCATGAGATTCTTGGTCTTTTGTTGTTTATTTTTTGTTTTGGGTTTTTGAGATATGGTTTCTCTATATAACAGAGCCCTGGCTGTCCTGGACTTGCTTTGTAGACCAGGCTGGCATCGAGCTAGCAAAGCTCCACCTGCCTCTGCCTCCCGAGTGCTGGAATAAAGGTGTGCACCACCACGTGTAGTCTTGTTGTTTATTTTTTTAAACAGATGAAAAGAGAGCATGAAGTGAGGTTGGTAGGTGAGGGGAGTAGGAGGGTTTGGAGAAATAATCAGATTATTTATTATAATAAATATTATTATCATAATAAATTTTCAATCAAAGAAAGACAAAAGAAAATCTCAGTCAATCTTCCTATGGAAAATGGTACTTCTTCATAAAGCACAGTAGCAGTGGTTTGAATATGTTTAGCCCAGGGAGTGGCACTATTTGGAGGTGTGGCCCTGTTGGATTAGGTGTGTCACTGTGGGTACAGACTTTTAAGACTCGAATCTAGCTACCTGGAAGCCAGTCTTCCACTAGCAGTCTTCAGATGAAGATGTAGAACTCTCAGCGCCATGCCTGTCTGGTCACTGCCACGCTCCCACCTTGATGATAATGGACCTCTAAACCTGTAAGCCAGCCCAAATTAAATGTTGTCCTTGGCCATGTGCCTTTGTCGTGGTGTCTGTTCACAGCAATAAAACCCTAAGACACAGGGTATTCTTCAATGTTAAAAATCAATGATAGAAGTGCTATTTCAAGTAGCTAAAATTTCTTGGAAATTTCAGGAACATGAACAAAAATAATTTTTGCTTATAACCAGTAATGACTATCTCTAGAATTTTTTGGTTTTCTTAAAAAGAAAAAAAAGAGAGAGATAATTTGGGGTTTTATTTCAAAATTTCTTTCAGGAATAAAACTTGTAGTAGAGAGAAATTGGGAGATTTGTGCTTTTTATCTTATCTCTCATAATTTGCCATTTCTGCTGGAGAGATCCAAATATAAAAATGCATAGATATTAGGACCAGTGAAACAAAACTGGCTGTGCACCATACATAGGTGAGTGCAGGGACAGTAGGAACCAAGAGAAAGTGTTTGCCATCTCACTCCAGCATGCACTCCTTAATGGCTTCTCTACCAGAAGACATAGTCCAATCACTCTTCTTACCAATGTTTGCCATCTCACTCCAGCATGCACTCCTTAATGGCTTCTCTACCAGAAGACAGAGCCCAATCCCTCTTCTTACCAATGTTTGCCATCTCACTCCAGCATGCACTCCTTAATGGCTTCTCTACCAGAAGACAGAGCCCAATCACTCTTCTTACCTCCTTCCCAAATCGCACTACCTCTGAGGCCTAAGTCTTACAGGTGGCATGTACGTGCATGCGTACCAGACTTATGGGTAGGACAACCTTCTAACTGATGTGGTTCTTAGATCCTGCCAAGTGCATTCCAGGGTCAAAGTCTCTGGACTTAGTTGCTATTCTGTCTAAAGGTTCTTCCTGTATTCCTACCGAGCTCAATCACTTAAGGTTTCTGTTAAAACAGCATCAAGAGGCTGTTATGACATCATATGAAGTGACCCTGTCCCTGCCTACAATCTGTTCCTTTTCATGACATTCATCACCAAGAAACACTGAATATATTTGTTTCCCTTCCTAGAATGTAGTATTTTGAGAGCTCTGATATCATCTTGACACACAGTAGGTATTCAATACATGTTTTCAATGACAGTTAATTATTAATTGCTCAAGTTAAATACAAGGCAAGGACAAATTAACTATAGAAGACATTTCATAGTTAACTGCTAATTGAACAGCGTGAGTCAGTTAACATCCCAGAGGAGTGCCCATCAATACCACTAGACAGCTTTTCCACAGTATATGTAACCAGACCTGACCACAAGACCCATCAGGTCTCAGTATGTTCAAGCAGCTCCCAGTTCTGTGTTTAAAACTGTGACTAGACTATACATAACAGAGTTTGCCATTTAATTTTCTAGAGATTTTATCTGGCTCACTCATTTGTGGGTATGGAGTCTATCCATTTAGCAGGGGAGAGGACTCAACGGACGCTTTGAAAGGCATTGCTGTGACACGAGAAGCTGAACAGGTTTTGAATCTGAATTCAGGCCCACCACTCAGCAGCTGTGAGACAGAGTTAGGGAAACTCACTTTTCACACATATAAAATCAGGATAATCCAAATACTCTTTCCCCTATAACCACTGCAACCTGCTTCACCATTACTGAAAAGCTAAAACAACTTCAGTACACACAGCATCTAGTTTAGAACATGTGACAGACATTAAAATGGGATTAAGTTTAACTGAATAAGAAAATAAAATTATAGTAACAGAAAGCACAGAAAGTGTGTACACTCATACAAGTGGTTACAAAAACATCTTTCCCTCTGTAAGGCAAGAGACAGTGAAATCCTAGAAATCCCTCAGCTGTGGCAATATTACAACATTCTCAGATTTGAGCTTGCTTCAAGAATTACCAAGCCACCCCTCAAAAGGCAGATGCTGGGTACAGGAGCCCTCCAGGAAGTAGGTCTGTGGACAATGAGTTCCTAACAGATCCTCACGGCAAGCTGACAATGGTGTGATTGGTAAGGGAAGCAATCATATGCACGATCCAACTCCTTTGGGGTCAGTTTTGAAAATGTTAAAAACCTGAAATACTTCACTTTTTGCAAATTCATAACCAACTAAAGCCTTTTTTAGAACGTTTTACAATCTGGTTTTAAAAGTCAACATGTATTAGGATTCAACTGATAGGAAATTTTCATGCTATTAACATCCCAGTGACAAATATACTGAAAATTAACTTGAAAATAACTGAGACTACTTTCTAAAACTTAAAAATCCAGACAACAGAGCATACCAGTTTTAAAGGAACAACCACAGAGGTAAATTTTGGTTTCAGTAGAAAGCAGATGACACAGAAATACATACATGTATGGAGACATTCTGTCACCGTGGTGGGCTTGATCAGATATCCTTTACAGATGTAGCAGGTGATGTACGGGTTGAAATCTTTCACCAAGTGTTTCCTTTGGGTAGCCATTCGTGGTCAGCTGGCTTTAGCAGCTCAAGCAGAGGGGAACTAAGGGGATAACAAGCTGGTCCCAGGAGCTAACTCGACGTTCTTGTGGGTGTCCTGAGGCATGAGCATGAGCATCCAGCCTGAGTGCAGGTCACTGAGCATCACTCCTCTGGGCTGTCCTGCTTTTTCATACCTGTTCCCAAAATCACAGAGAGAAGGCATCAACTGTTTTATACTGTATTTAATATCATGTTCAGGGTTGAAATTTGCTGATCAGGACACAACCTTTACTGTACAATCAACCTGTAAATCTATTATGATTTAATTGAGAGTAATAGATTTACCCAGTTCTGAAGCTTCAGTTATCACAGCAACTCACGGCACCCAAAGTTACTGAGTCCAGCTAATAGCGTTCCTCAGCAGTACTGGGCTTTACTACCTGCTTGCCTTTCTACCAGGCATCTCTGTCACGCAAGCGACGGACTCACAACTGAAGTCATTAAGCCCCCATCAGAGTGGCTCTATTTCCATTTTGTACTCTCCACCTAGTCAACAGTCAGATCAACCTCAGAACATGTCCTCTCCTCAAATGGATGCCCTCCATGCAGGGCAGCTTATGACCTGCTATCAGGTTTATTCTACCCATTACATTTAGTAATTCTAAAAAAAAAAAAAAATTAAAAGTCGGTGCTTCCTCTTTTGCAAACAGAAAAGGTATGTAAGTTTTTTTAGCCTGTCCCGTGAGATGTAAACCACATTCCTAACTGGTTTCAATTCCAAACTGACTCTAACCTTTCCTTCAGGCACATCAGTCCTCTCCCACCATGGACTCTGCCGGCCCCCATCGTCCATCCAACATGCCTTCCTCTTGACAACTGCATCTTGCTTGTCCCTGAGACTCTCTCTCCAAAAATCCCTATCTGTTAATGCTTACCTCTCCCAAGTTATGTCTTTTTTTTTAATTTAACATTCATTCATTCATCCATCCATTCATTCATTCTTGTTTTCCAAGGCTGGGTTGCATATAGCCCAGGCTGGCACAGGACTCCTGATTTAGATGGGGTGACCTTCAATTTTTGATCCTCCTGCCTCCTTCTTTTAGCGTGCTGGCAATACAGGTGGGACCCACCACTCCCAGTTTGCGCTGTGACGGGGATCAAACTTAGTCACAGTGCACGACAGGCAAGCAATCTACCAACATTTACTCTTTTTCTCTTCTACTAGACAGAAAGTTTTAACAGATACCAGCCAGTTAGTAGAAAGTCTCAAGTAGCTGTTTATTTTGTTGCTTTATTTATAAGACTAAAATAAGACCTCTAGCTACCTAGAAAGATGAGGATTAAATGAGATCGTGCACAGTGAAAAGCTAAAGAAATGCCATTATTTTTCTTACAACTTTACTAATAGTTAGCTTGTTAGGTTACTTTAAAAGTTTTGCAAATTCCCTACAAGAAAGCTGCCCTTAGAAAACAATGCAGATGCCTATTTCAGTTAAGTTCTTCCTACACTAAGCTCGCGAAGGCAGAAACTTTGCCACTATCTTGGCTGTTAGCTCATAGGCGCATATAAAATAACTGGAAAAGTCTAGAAGGCATCATTCCATCAGTACACACCCACTGTGAACGTTCAGGATATAGGCTGAGTGTCTACCCCTTAGGGAAATAGTGTTAAGGATGTGACAGAAAGTGTAATTTAATTAATTGCAATGCCGGGGTTCTGGCCTTAGCCCTTCGTGACCTTCAGCAAAGCATTAACATCCCTGCCTGGGTCTCGGCTCCTCTGTCCGCTTTTCCTTACTCCCAAGACTTACTCGAGCGCTTGAGGCAAACCAGTGGGAAACGCAGTCCCGATCCCAAGCCCAGAGCCCTGTCACCCCGACGCGGAAAGGAAGCGAGCGCTTGCGGTGTCGCGCGGCCGGCCGGAGGCAACTTTTCCGCGTCAGGCGGCGCGGGTCCCGGAGGTTCGAGCCCTTCACCGGCTGGCAGGTGCTCGGCTCCGGAGCCGGGGCCACTCACGCGGGGACCGCGGGACCGGACGAGTCTCCGCAGGCCGGCCGCGCCGCCACCGAGCGCAGCCCCGAAGCCCCGCGCGCCCGCCCCGCCCCCGAGCGGCTCCGGCTCTAGCGCCCGGCGCGGCAGGTGTCTGGGGCGCCGCAGCTGCCGGCGCAAACTTGGCGCGCGCCGGGCCGCCCCCCGCGCGGTACCTACCCAGCGGCCGCCGCCGCTCCTCAGCCCGCCGGCGCGCCCGCCTCCGAGCCCGGGAAAGCGAAAGAGAAACAGCGCCCGCCAAGGCCTGTCTGGTTCCCCGCGCCCTGTCCGCCCTCCCCCAGCAGGCGGGAGCGCGCGGGCTCCGCGGGGCCACTCGGCTCTGGCGCGATAGGGCGCGGCGGGCCTCGGGGCCAGGCCGGTGCCGCCTCCAAAGGCAGCTCCACCCACCTCCAACCGCCAGAGCCGCCCGCCTGCCCGCAGGCCACGCCTCTCTCGCCGGCCACGCCCCATCCCACGCCCTTTCCTCGTGGGCCCCGCCCCTTCTCGTCGGCCACGCCCCCAGCCCACGCCCGCCGGCTCGTGCTCCTCCTAGGCGCCTGGGACACCCTGAGTGCCCTGCCCCCCACCCTTGTTGCTCCTGTGTGACACGTAGCTGTGGCCAAATTTTATCTCCGTTCTTATCCTCGCCATCCCTCTCAGGGTTGTTTTTCAGTCTAACAGTGACCAGTATGTCTTTCCTGGCCGGTTCAAAAGCAATGGTCAGTGTTGAGAACTGAGTCACCTCACTAAATTTTCTCCTTGGGGCGGTGAGATGGCTCAGCCGGTAAAGGCACTCGAGGCCCCGCCTGAGGACTTAATCAGTCCTCAGTATTCAATGGAAGGACAGAATGGACAGGACGACTCATCCAAGTTGTCCTTTGACCTCCACAGGGAGGTGGCACAAGAGCACCCACAAACATTCACATAAATTAATATAATTTTAAAACTTCGAGGAATTGTTTCATAGGGGGCACTGTTCTCCATACTGGACCCACGGGGCCGTGGTGGACATGAAGACCCGTCTTGCTATGAACCTCATTTAGAAATCACTATTGAACTTACTGCAATCGGAATCACTAACAAATACAGGTAAACTGAAAACTTGTGTAGGGACTGAGGACCGTAAGAGGTAAAAATGTATTGCCGTTTGCAAGGTTCGAAACGAACGAAATCCCCCAGTGCTCTTTCTAGTGGACTTTGAGAGTTCTGAGACACCATTCATTGACAGACAAGGAGGAGTCCTTGCAAGGTGTCCTGTACTCCTCTCTTACTACTCTCCCCAAACTCTTAAATTCCTAAGCATAACTTAGACCCAGTGCTTCACTTCTTAGGATTCCTAGGATCCTAGGCAAATCAAGGTAGCCATCACTTACTGACCAAATATCAAAGAGAACTCTCCAAAGGGCAGGCAAACTGCAAAGCAACCTTCACTCTTGCACACCACAAAGAAAATAAGTTCCAGCATCTCTTTTGTAAGAGCCAGAGCAAAGGTGGCTGAAGAATTCCCGGAGAATGCTGAGCATTTGCTTTATCTCCTCCAGACAGGCAGAACCTCTGGCTAGTGGCAGATTGTGGAGGTGACTTCAAGAACAAAACAACAATCCAGGCACGCAGGTGTCCAGAAATATACCTCAAATTTGAAATGCATGGAGTACAACAGGAAGCTTTAAAAACTATCCCTTTTTCTTTTTAATATATAACCGAACAGGTAAATTAGATGCAGGTAAAACAAACTCATTTGAATATCGCCGCAGGGAGAATGCATCTTCTGATAGAACTTGAGGTGATTATAATCTTCTAAGGACCGGCTTTGAAACTATGATTCCAGGACGGGATGACTTCTCCAGGACACAGCAATTACAGGAAGCAAAAGAAAACAAGTCAGGTCACGTGACTATGGGCTTCATGTCTTTCATACTCAACACACCCAAATGTGGAAAGCCAACCTATTTAAAATATGCGATGGAGCTGCACACTAAATTCTACTAAAATACGAAATGGAAGGTCCTGCTGTATGCATGGGAGCACATACCAAGTGGCCTAATATTGTCCTAGTTTGTATCTGAAATTGTTTTAAGTGTCTTTTTCCAGGAGTAACGAACAGTCTGAGAACTCTAAGGGGAAGGTCAACTTATGGTGACTAATAAGTGAGTTGTCCAGTATTTTCAGAAATGATCTTGATCTTGGACTCAAGAGGGACAGGCATCAGCAAAGGAAAGGGGGATGCTAATACTTAAACTGTAGACAGTCCTCGGGTGGTGGATGTGGAAATGGAGATGCTGGAGCATGATGGTGGGGCTGAGAGGTGGGATTGGGTCTCATCCTTTGTGAGGATACCAGTGTTTTGTATCCCTGCGCACATTTTTAGTCAAACAGTATCTTAGTCGTCGTTTTATTGCTGTGAAGAGAAACCAGGACAATGGTGACTCTTCTAGAAGGAAAAGCATTTAACTGGGCGGGGGGGGGGGGACCTTGCTAACAGCCTCAGGGACTAGCTCATCACTCTCATGGGAGGGGACATGGTGGTGGCAGGCAGGCAGGTGTGAAGTGGCAGGCTGGAGGAGTAGCTAAGAGCTACGGGGCTTCCTGATCTCAGGCCTAGAAGGAGACTGGGCTTGGCATGTGCTTGTGAAGCCTGAAAGCCCACCCGTGATGGGCTTGCTAACTAAGCATTCAAGTGTGCGGATTTCTCCTCCCTGATTCTTTTAACAACCACCTAGAGTCTCTTACCCACCCACCCCCCCAAAAAAAATATTAAAAAAAAAAAAAAAAGCAACTGGTTTGCTTGCCTAGCAGGTGCAAAGCTATAGGTCCAGTTCCCAGTGCTTGGAGAAAATAAAACAATAAAACCCACAGGAAAGTAACTTAAAATGTAAATGTTAATCTGATTAAAAAATAGTAACAAAAGCAATGGCAAGATCAACGCCAGGAAAGGCCAGCGTTCCTGGTGAATGTGTATTCTAAGAATACAGCACTGAAGCATGAATTTCTGACTTTGTTTTATAGACACAAGACCACTGTCTCAGTCAGGGTTTCTATTCCTGCACAAATCATGACCAAGAAGCAAGTTGGGGAGGAAAGGGTTTATTCAGCCTACACTTCCACATTGCTGTTCATCACCAAAGGAAGTCAGGACTGGAACTCAAGCAGTCAGGAAGCAGGAGCTGATGCAGAGGCCATGGAGGGATGTTACTTACTGGCTTGCTTTCCCTGGCTTGTTCAGCCTGTTCTCTTATAGAACCCAAGTCCATCAGCTCAGGGATGGCACCATCCCAATGGGCCCTCACTTCTTGATCACTAGTTGAGAAAATGCCTTAAAGCTGGATCTCATGGAGGCATTTCCTCAAGGGAAGCTCCTTTCTCTGTGATAACTCCAGCTTACCAGCCAGTACAACCACCGACCCCCCAAAAAGTGCAAATCCAAAAGTCACAGCTGATTTGAGTAGAGCCAAGGCCAAAGCAAAAGCATTCGGTTCAGTTTTATTTATGCCTTTTAGAAATCCTCAAGTCCATGAAGTTAGGGGATATACAGTAAATAGAATAACTTAAGAGCTGCCCAAAAACTGAATGGAGAAGGGGAAGAGGAGGAGGAGCGCTAGTAACAGCAGCTATTGCCTCAACTCACTAATTAATGAGTTACTAATTAATTAAGTTATTACAACTGATTTTAATTGTATAACTTACATGAAAAAATAGGGTGACATAGTCCCTTGAGAATTAAACAATGGCCTTTTCATTATCGTAAGTTATTTTATGTACCTCAATATTGTCTTTTATAAGAGCATCTTTAATATATAAACTGTCTTCTGTGATGTAAACGTCTTCCTATATAGATTGTAGAAAATTATTAAAATTTAATGTAAATATTCTATTGGGCCCAAGTACCTTTACAGAACGATCATAAACATTATAGCTCAAAGACAACGGTTGCCCAAAATTGGTGACGGAGGAGTGGCAGGGGTGGGGAAGATGGGGACAGAGAACTGTAACCTTGACTGTGTGTCTCTCTGTGACCATTTCCACAACCCAGTTACTGTCAGGAAGTTTTCCAGCATCTCCCGAATCCCTACCCCTGCTTGCTCAGGTCACTAACATCTCTTCCCTGCATAATCAGCAGACCATGAATTAGTCCTGCTTACAGAGCTGTCACCCTGTCCCCACCCTGCAGAGACACGGGACTCTTAGCTACAGTGTGCCACACCTTGCCCCCTTGTTTTAAAAGAGCCCTTTGTTCTTAAGATAATGATAAAATAGTTGATATAAGGCCATCTCAGATCTCTGTCACTTCCACAGTCCCTCATGACTTCTATGATCCAAGCTTTAATGGATCTCCTTGTCCTCTGGCTAGCTAAATGGTCGGTCTTCTTAAAATTTGGCACCCTAATCTAACCCTCTCCATCTTGCCTACTTCTGTTAAAGCTGAACAGTCCTTATGGACTTTCTAGGTATCTACTGATTTCAAATGGCACCTTCTAGACACCTCAACAGCTCTGAGCCTTCTCTATAGACACAGACCACACATATACATGACAACATATATGACTTTGTATGTGTCTGTGTGCAAGGTGTTTCCACCTGTGTGGGTGCAAGGTATGTGCATGCATGTGGAAGCCTAAGGCGGATGTCAGGTATGTTCCTTGATCACTTCGCACCATATCTTCTGTGGCACGTCCCTAACGGAACCTTGAGCTTCCGATACAGGCAGCTCCAGGATCTGTTTGGGTCTCCTGAGTATTGGAATTACAGGTAGGCTGACATAGCTACCCAGAACTTATGTGGATACAGGATCCAAACTCTGGTCCTCACACTGCTTGGCAAGCGCTTGACCTGCTGAGCCATCTTCTCAGCCCTGAGCACCACAGTCGGTCACACGGATCTTACTCTATCAAGTCACCTATCCCCCTGTCCAGTTTATTTAGTAGTCTGAACTAGAATGTGAGCCCACGGTATCTGCCCTGACTGTGCAGCCCCAGTGTAGCAAACACTCAAAGAAATGCTTACAAAACAAAGAAACCGACATACAAAAACAACCCAAATAGTCACATCTGAGGAAACATCTTCTCTTTCATTTTTCCTTTTATTTTTTTTTCTAGAGTGAATCTTTACAGAGTGTGATAGAGGTTTAATCTCTGCCTTCCAGGACTGTTAATTAAAATCACACCAGGGGGTGGAGACAGCCACAGGAAAGAGTTAGGTAGAGATGCATCAAGTTCCTCAACGGTGTTAAACAGAACAGGAGCAAAAGGTAAGGACTGCAGGTAAAAGCAGTAGCGTACACAGGGGTCATGAGGTCAGTACCACGTGCCCACCCTGCCTGTCAGAAAGGCCGCAAGGTCCTACCCCAAAGTCTGTGGCTCCGAGGGACAAATGGAAAAGCAGAGAGGAGCACCTAGTAGGGGAATGCCAGAGATAGGAACAAGACTAAGACTGTGGAACAGCAAGCAGGCTTTCTTTGGGGTTGTGAGCGTTTGTGTGTGGATGTGGGTGTGTGGACACGACAGTATCTCATGTCTCTGTCCTTCCTCCCCTTATCTTCTGAGATGCTCATGAAACCCAAGGCACACCAGGTGGCTGCACAGTGAGCTCTGGGGATCCACCTGTCTCTGTCCTCACTGCCCTAACAACACTCAGCTGTCACACGGGGGCTGGTGACCCAAACTCAAGTCCTCATGCTCTCCAGGCAGATACTTAACTGCTGAGCCCTCTCCCTAGCCCGACATTTTAAAGCTCTTTAACTGTACTATGCTAATATGAAAAGTCAACATTTCCCCCCTTCTTTGGAAAGTAGAGGTGGGTGTGAACCACAAGCCTAGTTTTCTTTACTGTGGTGTTCATGGTTGGATGGAGCACGTTGCAGTAATTCTTGAAGACAGAAGAACAGGGGCTGGAGAGAGAGCTCAGAGGCTGAGAGCTCTAACCCGGAGGACCTGTGCCCCATTCCCAGTTTGAATTCCAGCTAGTGGCTCACAGCTCTCTGTAATTTTAGTTCTAGGGAATTTTATACCCTCTTCTAGCCTCCATGAACACTACAGTCATGTGACACACACACACACACACACACACACACACACACACACTACAATTGAAGTATTATCAAACTATAAGGAAAACGGAATTTCTGCAACCATCAAGACTGTGGCATTTCAAATCTGCAGGAGGTTAGACTGAAGTCCTGGGGTGCTGAATGGACAGGAAATTGCAAGGTGGAAATAAAAAGAATTGCCTACATCTCCCGGCAGAGTATTTATTCTAAGCGAGGAGACCCTGTGAAACTCCAGCAGCATCAACAACCAAACACCAGAAAGATAAATTCCAGGAAAAGTTTTTTTTCTTTTATCGATTGCTGTGGATTAGAATTAAACAGCAGATCTAGTACCAAGAGTCCAGTTTTATTTTCATTTACCTTTTTTTTAAACATTTAAGTTTATTCAGTGCACACACCAGCCCATGTGAGTACCTGTGCTGTGTGTGATGCGTCTTCACAGACCTCTACAGTAAGTGACCTCCACAGTGAGGAGGTCAGAGGACAAATTTTAGAAGTCAGTTCTCTCCTTTTATCATAGGTTCTGGGATCAAACTCAGGCCATTGAGGAGCCATCATCTTGCAGGCTCAAGAACCGGTTTCCTTCCTATGAAAATGGAGATTGCTTCTTCCTTTGGTGAAGGGGGAGCGTTTGGGATCTAACGCAGGGGGTCTTAGGCTAGGCAAGTGTGCTGTCATTGAGCTACACCCCCAGCTGAAGTCTGAGGCTGCATCATCGTCCTCACCATTGTGTACAGCAAGGTTCTCTTTATATATTGTTATCACAGCTAATCTAATGGAGACACTCCACGAGAGGAGTTAACGGCCAGGAGGTACTCCTTCCTCCAGCTCTGCAGCACACTCAAGCTTTAAAACTAAGACGGAGAATCTTAGAGACTCCACCAGGAAAACGGTGTCTATAAAAGTTTTAATAACTAGGTCAACATTGAGAATTTCCTTACTTCCCTCTACCGGGGGAGTAGCAGAAGTGGTTTGTTTTCCCCCAATAAAATACAGATTCTCCATATGGGGAGTTAATGAGACTTCAGTTGAGCTATCTATCCCACATCTGCCAGGATTAGCAGACTCCTAGGTCCAAAGGAAGGAAGGCTTAAGCAGGAGACAAGGCTTCAGGGAGGAGTCCAGAGTCAGCAGTGGTCTGTCAGGTTAGCAGTGTTGACAGGCCGGGCTGCCAAGTAGCCAAGAGGAGGAAGAGGTGTACATTGGGAGGGGGAGGAGAGGGAAGGGAGGAGGGGGAGAGGGAGGAGAAGGAGAAGGAGAAGTAGGAGGAGGAGGAGGAAGAGAATGAGGAAGAGGAGGAGAAAGAGGAGGAAGGGAGGAGAAAGAGGGGAAGAGGAGGAGAAAGAGGGGAAGAAGAGGAAGAGGAGGAGAAGGAAGAGGAGGAAGAGGAGGAGGAGAAAGAGGGGGAAGAAGAGGAAGAGGAGGAGAAAGAGGGGGAAGAAGAGGAAGAGGAGGAGAGAGAGGGGGAAGAGGAGGAGAAAGGGGGAAGAAGAGGAAGAGGAGGAGAAAGAGGAGGAAGAGGAGGAGAAAGAGGAGGAAGAGGAGGAGAAAGAGGGGAAGAAGAGGAAGAGGAGGAGAAGGAAGAGGAGGAAGAGGAAGGGAAGGAGGAAGAGAAAGAAGAGGAAGAAGAAGAGGAAAGCCCCGAGAGTGGAAGCTCTTCTCCCTCCTCTCAGGATCCCATCTTGGACCTTGAAGCTCAGATGGAGGGGAGGCGGGAGGAGGAGAAAAAAAACACTCTTAAAAAACTGAAAGGTAAAAACAATTGGTTGTTTTCAGATATTCAAGGACTTGATGACTGTCTTAGACATTTCTTTTTTCCTGTCTAGGTTTAAGAGTGCCAGAGACGGGTCTAATTTAAAGCAGAGAGACATGGATTTCATAGTCATGAACCTTTGGAATCACGGTAACTTCCTCTTCCAATCTGTCTTGAACAGTTGGGTAGGGTTATCTTATCCACCTAGAGACAGTCTCTCCTGATACGAAGTCTATAATGCCTTCTTGACAAGAAGGCTAGTGAAGAGTTACCAGGGTCACAGCATCTTAAGAAAGGCAGCACAACGGAATATAAGTTGGCCGCATGGGCAGTCAGTGACCAGAGCATACACACCACAAGGGCAGGGCTGGATATGCTAGAAATGGACACACACACACACACACACACACACACACACACACACACACACACACACACACACACCGATCCCTACAGTGGGGCCTAACATGCCACAGGTTCTTATTAAATGTTTGCTGAGTGGCTCCATGAGCAAACAAGGAAAGAATGGGCGTCCACTTTCGCAGACAAGACTGCAGATCACGATACAGTTGGCTCCTGGGTTTATGCTCCAGGCCAAATAAGCAGCCATGCCTCAATTTTCTCGTCAGTTAAATGGCCCTGATAGGAACTGCACATCACATAGGAGCTTTGTGAATTATGTGGGGGTTCATACCACCATTCCACTGACTACATTCAACAGACAAACATGCTTTGGATTAACTTAAAATTCCCACGTCCGTGCTGTTCCTTGCTATGGAGATACAACAATAGTGGAACATTTATTTAATTAAAGTCCCTCGCACAGACAGATGCTTAGAAACAAATTTCTTCATGCACTTTGCTTCCATTTAGTACACACAGGGAGGGAAAGCAAGCTGACGACCTCACCTGCAAGATGACTGCTTTCCACCCTCCCGGAATTTAAAGCTAAGATTGCTATGTATGAGGCAATGGGTGATATGAGTCTTGGCTTAAATAGGTTATCACAAGGTGAAGTTAAGAAATGGATACACACGTATGTCTAGATTCAAGACTCTACTACACCCTGACTTTGAAGAAAGTGACAACACACGTCAGTCAGAAACTTTCTGCCCTATTTGTGAAGGCTCTTGACCTCTCGTCTCTCGTTTCAAAATACCCAGAAGCCCTAGTAATGTTTAAAGGACCCGTTCCTCCATTTTGTCTGAGGTTCTGGGGTGCTGACCTAAAGGAGAACAGTAAGCCATCTCCTCAAGCTGGTATGCCTTTTGTGGTAGCTGTAGCCTCGGGCTGGCTGGCGGTAGCAGCCAGATCCTGGCTGAGGAGAGACCCTGGAGAGATTGTGGAGAGAGCCCACAATCTCTTCACCTTTGAAAAACAGCAGCTGCAACCAGGTAGGGCACCTTTGAAAACGAGCGCACTGCAGCTGCCGGTCTGGATTTGCCTCGGTTAGCTGGAGGGAAGGAGGTCTGCGCTGAGACTGTGACTCTCAACGGGACTTCAGCTGCAGGCAGATAGAGCACTCCTGGCACCTAGCTTTTGAGGATGACTGCAATGTGCAATTTCAAGGGACGTAGCACAGAATCACCAAGACGAAGGCCCATTTATTGCCTCTCCCATTGGTGAGTTATGAGAAGCTTGGTTATCGGATCATTTTAATACTCCCAGTTTTCATTTACTAAATGCTCCCAAATTCAAAGAAGTAAATGTGCACACCCCTTATCCTGTGCAAAGAACGTGCTATTAGGAGCTGTGCTCCTGACTGGCATTTATAGTGATGTCACTTCCTCATATGTTGGGCTTCCCCAGGTTGCCAGGGAAGGTCCCTGGGACTTGGTAACTATAAGTTGGCGGGCCATCATGTCCCTGAGAGTATCTCCTTAATTCTTTGATCCTCTTCACAGAGGAAGCCTTAAGTTCTAAGTGAAGCAATTCATTTCTACTACTAGAAGGAAACACTTCCTGTAACTGGAAGCAGGATTTAGAAGCATAGACACGAGGCCCTTAAATGTTGATATTTACAAACAAGAAGCCCTTATGTCAATTTAGACGGCTCCCACTCGGCAACCCACTAGTCATTAACAAGTCAAGCAAGCAGAACTTGTAATACACACTCTTGACATGTATATAAACATGCCATTTTTTCCTCTTGGTTTATAAACCTTATATAAAGTTATTAACATACATAACATTATAACTTTAATATACCATATCATGTTTTAAATATTCCATATTAAATATTACACAGATTTATCTCGAATGTCAGTTGTGGGGAACTGTCTGCTCTCCAAAGCAATTTCAAAACCTCCGAGTCTGAACTTTCGGTAGAAATAAGTTCTTTAAAGATGTAACAAGTTACAATGGGCTGACTGGCCAGAAGGCTAACGGGCCGCAGTTCCGTGTGGCCTCCATCTGGAGAGGACAAAGGAGGACATGGGTCCAGAGGTCTTCTTACTTAACTGAAGACACTGAAGTGCTTCCGAGTCTCTGTTCGTATCAGATTTTATGTAAAATCACCTTATCTTGTAGTCAATTCCAGACATCCTCTTGGATTAGCTTATATCAATCAAATACTTTTTTTTTTTTTTTTGGCCCAGAACTAATTCGTATTGCTGACAGCCAAATAGTTATGCAGTTGCTTCATACATATTTACACACGGGTAGTGTAAAGACAATACCTTAAAAAACAGACTACATGCTCTAGCATCACACATGTTTTTCTATTCTCAGTTTTTGAGGCAAGGTTTTACTATGTTGCCCATGCTGAGAACAAGCTCACTACACAGCCTAGGCTGGCCTGAAACTAGCAATCATCCTGCCTTAGGCGCCCAAGTACCAATATTATAGCTACCCACCATCAGTGATCACATTTTCTTTAAAGATTTATTTATTATATATAAGTACACTGTAGCTGTCTTCAGACACACCAGAAGAGGGCATCGGATCTCATTGTAGATGGCTGTGAGCCACCATGTGGTTGCTGGGAATTGAACTCAGGACCTCTAGAAGAGCAGTCAGTGCTCTTAGCCGCTGAGCCATCTCTCCAGCCCCACTGATCACATTTTTAATTAGCTCATATGTTCACATTACACAGCACAGAAATAACAAGATGCACAGCTTTACTGATACCAGAAAATGACTGGCATATTTGAAAGGCTTTAAAAGAAGCTACTAGAATGTATGAGTTTTGCCTTTGGGGAACACTTAAGTTCTAAGTAAGGAAATTCCTTTTGCCATACATGAAATCTAGTATTCAAAATAATTTACTATTTCATGTTTATCTGATTTTATTTTATTATGTATGTGGGTGCTTTGCCTACATGTATGTCTGTGCACCATATGTGCGCCTGGTGCCTATGGAGACCAGAAGAGAGCATTGGAGTCCCTGGAAGAGAAGTTACAGACAGTTGTAAGCTGCCCTTGTGTGTGAGAGGAATCAAAATTGGGTCCTTTGGAAGAGCAGTCAGTGCTCTTAACCACTGAGCCATCTCTCCAGCCCCCTCTAACTTTTTAACTTCACAGTTTAAAGGTAGATCTACCTTTTAAAGAAAGTTCTACCACTGTCTGTTTTTATGATCACTGGGGAGGAATTCTAAGTATATTTCTTTGTGCATATTTGTGTTGCTTACGTGTGCACGTGCAGGTGTGGGCATGTGTTTAGAGGGCAGAGGTCAACACCGAGTATCTTCTTCTTTGATCACTCTCTACCTTATCTTTGGAGACAGCCTCTCTCACAGAGCCTGGTGCTTGCTTATCTATTGACTAGACTGGCTGGTCAGGAACTCAAGAGACCAGCCTGTCTCTATTTCGCCATCATCAACGGCACCAAGATTTCTAGCACCGTCTGGGGATCTGCCCTCAGGTCCCTGCGCTTGTGAGGCAGGCATTTTACTTTCCACGCCCTCTCCCAGCACAGTCAGCTGCATTTCTCTGTCTCATATAGTGGGTGGTGTTGCTGCCAAAGCAGTTGGTTTTCTCTGTTCTGAAGGGGATGGAAGATTCAGCCTTTGAGTGTTGACCCCTCCACGTAAACCAGAAAATCGATCCAAGCCAACAGATGCAAAACCACAAGGCGCAAACATGGGACGCAAGGCCACGTGACTTCTCTAGAAGAAAACAGCACCTCAACTACTAAACGCAAACCTGTACTGAATAAGTAGAGTGCGGGGTAAAGAATTCTCGGTTTACTTTAGAAACGCTCGGTGAGGTGAAAAAGAACAGGGACAAAGGGGTGGGATGAACTGACGGCAGGATACACCAGAAAGTCACAAAAGAAGAGAGGACAAATGCAGAGGGAATGGAGACTGTGAAACAAATAGGAAATGCTGCAAATAAAAACTCAACGAATCAAATTAAAAATGGCGGCAAACATCCCCAATCGACCAAACGGAAGAACATCAGCGATGACTACGCTACATTTCAGCATTAATAAGGTCAATAATCAACGGGCATGGACCACACTGCATAAGAACCGTGGAATATAACCAAAAGAGCAGACTTTAAAATGTACAGCATAGAGCCACAACAAATCCTGAAGACTTGGAAAATCTCTTTGACAAGAGTACAGCTGAAAATTTCTAAAATCTAAAGAAAGAAATGAATGCCCAGGCAGAAGAGGCACTTAGAACCCCAAAGAGAGATGATCAAACACAGCCCTGTCACGACACATTATATTCAAGGTGCCCAGAGTGCACGTCAGCCAGGTGTGGTGGCCCATGCCTTTAATCCCAGCACCCAGGAAAGACAAAGGCAGGCTAATCTCTGTGAGTTCAAGGTCGTCTTGGTCAAACAGTAAGCTCCAGGCTAGCCATGCTTCACAGCGAGACCCTGTCTCAAGCACAAATCAACCACCACCACCACCACCACCACCACCACCACCACCACCACCACCACCACCAAAACAGAAAACCCAACTCATTTATAAAAGCAAACACATCAGAGCGACAGCCCACCTTACGGGAGAGAATCCCTAAAGACCAGAAGTAAATGGAGCAACACACTTTAAGTTATGAAAATAAATACCTGAAAAATACTCTACTGTATCCAGCAAGGCTTTCTTTTAAAGTCGATGAATAATATTCCAAGATAAAACATAAACTAAGGCAGTGCATGATCACCAAGACACTTAAAGGAATACTATAACCAAAGAAGAAAGCACAGGAAATGATTCATTTTCAAGAGAAATAGATAAGTGGGGTCCCCTACAGGGAATCTATCATGCCCCATACAGAAGGCAGAAAAATCCCTGATATTAATGTAGGAGAAGGAAATAACAGTAACCAACCACCACCACCACTACCAAGAAGAATAAACTCTCAAGAATTAGTAAACATATTCCAACAACAAATTTAATCACCAATACCCTCATATAGCTAATGAAGAAGGGCAGACGGGCTGATTGTATTTAAATAGCTAGAGCTGGTCCTGGTGGTGCACATCTTTAATCTCAGCACCAGGAAGGCAGAGGCAGGCGATCCCTGTGATTTCTAGGCCTGTCTATATAAGAGTTCCAGGACAGCCAGAGGATGCACAATAGAAAGAGTGTGCAAAAAAAAAAAAAAAAAAAAAAAAAAAAGCCAAAAAGCTAGATCCACTGGGCAGCAGTTGTCAAGCCTTTAGGTAGAGGCAGGGGGATCTCTATGAGTCCTAGGTCAGCCTGGTCTACGGACCTAGTTCTAGGAGAGCCAGGGCTACACAAAGAAATCCTGCCTCACAAAACCAAAATCAGTCAAGCAAATGAAAACTAGATGCAGCTTTCTACTTTGTCTCTAAGAAACAGATCTAACCAGTGAAGACATCCATGCACTGAGTCTAAGGATGAAGTCACTCTATTAGGTGAATGGAAGGCCCACCCCCAAAAGCTAACGTGGTGTGGCTATTCTGATACTTGAAGTAGACTTTAGACAAAAATTAGGCAGAAGATATAAATATCTTCACTACGCATTAATAAATAAAAAAATCAGGAAGGAGATTGTAACAATTTTATTTGCACCAAACTTTGTAGTTCACAATTTTATAAAACAAACATTAATATACATAAAAAAATGAATTAGGCCCTGATACTAAAACAGGGAGTGATTTTCAAAAACTTACTATCATGTTTAGTTATCAAAGATAAAAATTAACAAAGAAACACCAGAGTCAAACTGTGCATTGGATCACATGTACTTACTAGGTAGCTACAGAATATTCCTTCTACCCATTGGATAAGGAATTCGCCTCCTTTCCAGCAGGCCACAGAACCTTTCCTGATATAAACCATACTCTAGGTGATAAATCAGGTCTTAGCAATTAAAAACTCATTTCTTGTATCTGCTAAGATGATAGTGGAATAAAACTAGAAGTCAACAGCAAGAGAAATTACAAAGCAAAGCTAAGAGGAAGAGTTGAAGAATGCTTACCAAATGAAACTGAACATGGGGGCTGGAGAGCTGGCTCAGTGGTTAAGAGCACTGACTGCTCTTCCAGAGGTCCTGAGTTCAATTCCCAGAAACCACATGGTGGCTCACAACCATCTGTAATGGGATCTGATGTCCTCTCCTGGTGTGTCCAGAGATAGCTACAGTGTACTCACATACAATAAATAAATAAACAAACAAACAAATACATACATACATACATACATACATACATAAATACATAAATCTATCTTTAAAAAAAAAAGGAAGTGACTATGGAACCCACTAGCATCTTTGATAAACACGAAGACAGCTCTATGAAGATATACTTACATGCTTTCATTGAGGTCATAATGATCCTAAAGGAAACACGATAACAATGTGCCCCAAAGTCGTAAAAATAACAGAACTATCCCCAAAGCAGCAGATAGCATGAAATAATACAGACTGGGATAAAAACTGAAAATAATACACAGAATCAAAGGATTAATTCTTTGTGAAAACAAACAAGAATGACAAACCTTTAACTAAACCACCAAAATAAAGAGACCGAAACTCCTCACATTAAAGATGGAAAAGAGTGCATTGAAACAAATTCCAGTGAAACCCAGATCATCTCGAGACAATATTTTGACAATCTGATACATTCCTAGCCATATATGAATGACCATAATTAAATAATGAAGGTACAACCACTGAAGAGAGTCTTCCACAAATGTTCCTCACAGTCACATAAAACAGAAAGGAAGGCATTTACACTAACAAAAGTCCTCTGTGAAGCCAAGATCACCCTGATTCCAGAACTGGAAAAGCACACGACAGCAAAAGAGAAAAACACACGCCAATAGCTCTTATATATCGGCACCAAAAAATAATCTGAATATAATTCTCACAAACCAAACTCAAGAATACATTAAGAAAATCACATATCACAACTAAGATGGGTTTATTTCTGAGATGAAAAGACTGTCCCATGGTGCCAAATTAATAGACTGCATGTAAATAGATTCAGGGCAGAAATCACATGATCATTTCAATTGATGCAAATGGCCTTAGTCAAAGTTGAGTAACAGTTCATAATAAAGGCCCTGAAAAATCTGAGATTAGAAGAAGCTATGCCATCGTTCATGTTGGTCAGAGTTCTCTAGTGTAACAGAACACATAGAGTGAATCTCTCTACATATAGAAAAGGGATTTGTTAGAATGACGTACAGAGTCTAGCTAATCCAACAATGGCTGACTATGAACAGAAGGGCCAAGAATCCAGTACTTACTTAGTACTGGAGGGAGGCTGGATGTCTCACCTAGTCTTCAGTATACACTGGAATCCCGAAGAAATGGGCTCTAATGAGGGAGGCTGGATGTGTCACCTAGTCTTCAGTATACACTGGAATCCCGAGAAATGGGCTCTAATGAGGGAGGCTGGATGTCTCACCTAGTCTTCAGTATACACTGGAATCCCGAAGAAATGGGCTCTAATGAGGGAGGCTGGATGTCTCACCTGGTCTTCAGTATACACTGGAATCCCGAGAAATGGGCTCTAATGCCAGTGAAGGAATGGGCTTGCTACAAAGGCTAGAGCAAGCAGGCAAAGAGCAAAAGCTTCCTTCTCCCACGTCCTTAGGCTTCCAGCAGAAGGTGTGGCCCAGATTAGAGGCAGGGAATTCCCTGACTCAAAAGGTCTGGATTAGAAGTGGATCTTCCGGGGTTGGGGATTAGCTCAGAGGTAGAGCGCTTGCCTAGCAAGTGCAAGGCCCTGGGTTCGGTCCCCAGCTCCGAAAGAAAAAAAAAAAAAAAAGAAAAGAAGCGGATCTTCCCACTTCAAATTAGGCAAGAATCCATCACAGGTGCCCCTCCATCTTCAGGTTTATTAATTCCAGATACAGTCAAGGTGACAACCAAGAACAGCCATCACACCATAGATGACAGACCTATAACCAGCAATATACTAAATGGAAAAACATAGCATTTGCTCTAAAATCTAGAATGAGACAAGAGTTTCTACCCACTCTTACCCAGTCTTGCTTGAGATCTTAGCTAGAACAATAAGAGAATGATAAAAGGGATTCGAAATAAGACAGACAACCTGATCCTATGTTTAAAAGACTGTACTTTGAGCAAGCTCTTAGAACTGGTAAATGTGTTGAATGTATTAGTAGGAAAAAAAAAAAGATCAACAAGTAAAATCCAGCGGCTTCATTATTTGCCAGTAGTGGATCTGCTGAGAAAGAAATTGGTGGGTGAAAACTCTACTTAAGGGTGCAGGGCCTGTAAATGGGACAAAGGGAGGAGACAGGAGCCATATGGGAGTGTGGCACCTCAGAACCCAAATGAAAATTGCAAAAGAGGGAGTGAAGATGGTCCTCCCGTACGGCTGGATGCCAATGCTCCGTGAAGAAGTGGGTTATTGATCACTGTTCCCAGTCATGAGATATTGCCAGAGAAGTTGATGAGGAAAGCCCGAGCCCTAAACTATTGTGGCCCTTGTCAGCCCTCCTCATTGCTGGGCTGCTTGTTGTTGTTTACAACTTAATCAAACCTAGAAATATCTGGGCAGAGGAAACATCAACTGAGGGACTGTCTTTATCAGTCTGGCCAGTTGTCACATCTGTGGTACATCTTGATTAATGATCGATGTGGAAGGGTCAAGTTCAGTGGGGTGGACCACCCTTGGGCAGGAGGTCCCGGGTAGAAAGAAAAAGCAAGCTGAGCGAGACACCAATGAAAACCCAGTAAAGCGTGTTCCTCCTCAGCCTCTGCTTTAGTTCCTGCCCAGAGGTTCCTGCCTTGAGTTCCTGTCCTCGATTCCCTTAGTAATAGAATGTGCAAGCCAAATAAACCCTTCCCTCCAAAGGTTGTTTTGGCTTGAAAGCAAACGAAGACGGCTTCCCACCAGAGCGAGAGGATCAGATCATATTGCAGAAGACACCAAACGCCCTGGATGTGAGACATAAAAAAAGGAAAAGCAAGAGAGAAGTGAGCTACCAACATCCCCGCTAGCTGGCATTAAAGCCACCAGGCTGAGTGGGCTACCACGCAAGAAAAAGCATCATGGGTCTTTCCATGCTGTGAATGTTAATCAGAAGGCCATCCTGCCCAGCAAGGCCCACCTATGAGGTAACAGCTCGAAGCTTGACTGTTCTGGGGATAACCAACTTCTCTCCGATTAGGTTTGAGGCTTGCCCCCACAAGGATGGGGAATCCACACTAAGTACCCTAAGCTGGGCGAACAACCGAGCTGTGGGTAAGTCAATGGCCCATATGAGTAACGTATTAATGTTAAAACTAAACTCCCTTCTAAATACCTACGCTTTTATCTCTAGACAAAAGCTGATCCCAGCTTTTATCAGTTTAGTCTCTCTTTACAATGAACAGGGATGAAGGCAGACACAGTGACCCAAGACGCTGAGACCACGTGGTGGTTGTGGGCTCAGCCCTAAACAAGGCGTTCATACCACTCCTTTAAGATTCAGAGAACATTGGGGAGGAGGGGCTGGGAAGTCTGCGAAAAGAATATGGCATGAAGAGCTGTAAAATGCCATCCTCTAGACTGTATACAACTGTTGCATTAACTCATAACAACTGTGATAACCTGCTGTGGCCCCTACAAGACTGGAAGAGAGAAAGGCTTTGTTGGTGTCCTACCCTTTACTGATTGACTACTGGCTCAGATTCTGGAAGGGGGTACATAAATAAGTTCCTGCTCTGCTGAGCCACCAGGTTCCAACAGTTAGTTTCATACTCATTATCTTAGTTAGGGTTTTACTGCTGTGACTAGACACCATGTCCAAGGCAACTCTTATAAAGACAACATTTAATTGGGGCTGGCTTACAGGTTCAGAGGTTCAGTCCATTATCACCAAGGCAGAACATGGCAGCAGCCAGGGAGGCATGGTGCAGGAGGAGCTGGGAGTTCTACATCTTCATCTGAAGGCTGCTAGCAGAATACTGGCTTCCAGGCAGCTAGGATGAGGGTCTTAAAGCCCACCCACAGTGACACACATACTCCAACAGGCCACACCTACTTCAACAGGGCCACTCCCTCTAATAGTGCCACTCCCTGGGCTGAGCATATACAAATCGTCCCATTCCACTCTCTGGCCTGCATAGGCTTGTCCAAATAGATGAGTCCATGGAGGCCTTACCTAAACATAGCATAATAAAAAATACATTTAGTCCAACTTCAAAAGTCCCTATAGTCTACATCAGTCTCAACAATGTTAAAAGTCCAAAGTTCAAAGTCTCTTCTGAGATTCATGCAGTCACTTAACTGTAATTCCCAAAGCAAGACAGGAAACCAGCTGGGCAAACTCCAAACCCTGCATCTCCATGTCTGACGTTAAAGCTGTCTTCAGATCTCCAACTCCTTTTTCATTTTTGTTGATGGCAACAAAGTTCTTTCTCCTGGGCTGGTTCCACTCCCTGTTAACAGCTTTTCTCAGCAGATATCTCACACGGCTCTGACATCTTGAACATCTTCGGTTCTCCAAGGGAACTTTAACATTACAGCTTCTTATTCCAATGTCTGGGATCCACATATGATCTTCTGGGTTCCTCCAAAGGGCTGGCATCACTTCTCCAGCTCTACCCTCTGTAGCGCTCTAAACTCAGGTTGATCCACTCCACTGCTGCTGCTGTTCTTGGTGATCGTCCCATGGTACTGGCATCTCCAATATGCTGGGGTCTTCTGCTACAATTAGGCTTCACCAATAGTCTCTCCTAGGTTCATGGTGGCCAAGCCTCAACTCCTTTGAGTGACACCTCTGGTCCTAGGCTATCAACTGTAACTAAGGCTGCACCTTCACCAATGGCCTTCCATGGCCTCTCACAATGCCAAGCCTCAGTTGCTCTTCATGACCCCTTCGTGCCTTCAAAGCCAGTACCACCTGGGCGACTCTTACACATTACCAAGTCCAGCTGAAGCATGAGGCACAACCTTGGCTATCTCTGGAACACAGCTTCATTGTACTCTCAGAAAAACACTTCCCTATGCTGGGTTTTTTGTTACTCTAAATGAATTTGCAAATTTCTCTTTCTAACTCTATAAAGAATTGAGTTAAAATTTTAATGGGGATTGCATTGAATCTGTAGACTGCTTTTGGCAAGATGGCCATTTTTACTATATTAATCCTGCCAATCCATGAGCATGGCAGGTGTTTCCATCTTCTGAGATCTTCGATTTCTTTCTTCAGAGACTTTAAGTTCTTGCCAATCACTTGTATTATTTGTGACTATTGTGAAGAGTGTTGTTCCCTAATTTCTTTCTCGGCCTGTGTATCCTTTGAGTAGAGGAAGGCTACTGATTTGTTTGAGTCAATTTTATACCCAGCCATTAAGCCGAAGTTGTTTATTAGGTTTAGGAGTTCTCTGGTGGAATTTATTCTCAACAGTAAAAGAACTTCTGGGGGAATCACCATCCTTGACCTCAAGCTGTATGACAGAGCAACAGTGATAAAAACTGTATGGTATTGGTACAGAGACAGGCAGGTAGATGAATGGAATACAATTGAAGACCCAGAAATGAACCCACACACCTATGGTCACTTGATCTTTGACAAAGGAGCTAAAACCATCCATTGGAAAAAAGATAGCATTTTCAGCAAACGGTGCTGGTTCAACTGGAGGTCAGCATGTAGAAGAGTGCAAATTGATCCATTCTTACCTCCTTGTACAAAGCTCAAGTCCAAGTGAATCAAGGACCTCCACATAAAACTAGATACACTCAAACTAATAGAAGAAAAAGTGGGGAAGAGTCTTGAACACATGGGCACAGGAGAAATTTTCCTGAACAGAACACCAATGGCTTATGCTCTAAGATCAACAATAGACAAATGGGACCTCATAAAACTGCAAAGCTTCTTTCTGTAAAGCAAAGGACACTGTCAATAGGACAAAATGGCAACCAACAGATTGGGAAAAACTCAAGAAGTTAGATTCCAGAGAACCAAATAATCCTATTAAAAATGGGGTACAGGGTTAAACAAAAATTCTCAACTGAGGAATATCAAATGGCCCAGAAGCACCTAAAGAAATGTTCAACATCTTTAGTCATAAGGGAAATGCAAATCAAAACAACCCTGAGATTCAGCTCACATCAGTCAGAATGGCTAAGATAAAAACCTCAGGTGACAGCAGATGCTGGCGAGGATGTGGAGAAAGAGGAACACTCCTCCATTGTTGGTGGGATTGGAAGCTGGTACAACAACCCTGGAAATAAGTCTGGATGTTCCTCAGAAATTGAGCAAAGTACTACCTAAGGACCCAGCTATACCCTCCTGGCCATCTACTCCCCCCCAAAACTCCAACATATAACAAAGACACGTGCTCCACTATGTTCATAGCAGCCTTATTTATAATAGCCAGAAGCTGGAAAGAACCCAGATGCCCTTCAACAGAGGAATGGATACAGAATATGTGGTACATGTACACAATGGAATATTACTCAGCTATCAAAACCAATGACTTCATGAATTTCATAGGCAAATGGATGGAAATCGAAAATATCATCCTGAGTGAAGTAACCCAGTCACAAAAGAACACACAACATGAAAGACCAAAGTGTGGATGCTTCAGTACTTCTTAGAAGGGGGAATAAAATACTCACAGGAGGAAATATGGAGACAAAGTGTGGAGCAGAGACTGAAGGAAAGGCCATCCTGAAACTGCTACACATAGGGATCCATTCCACATGCAGTCACCAAACCTAGTCACTACTGAGGATGCAAGAAGAGCATGCTGACAGGAGCCTGATAAAGCTGCCTCCTGAGAGGCTGTGCCAGAGCCTGACAAATACAGAGGATGATGATCGAAGCCAACCACTGGACTGAGAATGGGGTCCCCAATGGAGGAGTTAAAGAAAGGACTGAAGGAGCTGAAGGTGTCTGCAACCCATAGGAAGAACAATAATATCAACCAACCAGAGGACTAAACCATCAACCAAAGAGTATACATGGAGTGACCTGTGTCTCCAGCTGTATCTATAGCAGAGGATGACCATGTAAGGTATCAGTGGGAAGAGAGGCCCTTGGTCTTGTGACGGCTTGATGCCCCAATGTAGGGGAATGCCAGGATAGGGAGATGGGTGGAGGAGTACCCTCATGGAGGTAGGGTTTGGGGGGGATGGGAAAGGAACTTCCAGAGGGGGGGAGGACACCGGGAAGGGATATTTGAAAAGAACATATCCAATTTAAAAAAAATGGAAAAAAGGGGAGAAAAAAGAAAAGCACTTCCCAGAAGATTTCACCTCAGTGATGCTGGTCTCTTCTTTTTTTTTTTTAAATTATTTATTTATTTTATGTATACGAGTGCACTGTAGCTGCCTTCAGACACACCAGAAGAGGCATCCGATCCCATTACAGATGGTTGTGAGCCACCATGTGGTTGCTGGGAATTGAACTCAGGACCTCTGAAAGAGCAGTCAGTGCTCTTAACCACTGAGCCATCCCTCCAGCCCTGCTGGTCTCTTCTTAATCACCACTAATTTCTTAGCTCTGGCTAACCAGCATCAGTTGTCCCCGTAGTCCCTTTTGTTCTGGACTCTCAAGCCAGAGCCAGGTTGCCAAAGCTGCCAAGTTCTGATCTTGCTGGGGCTGGAACATGGCCCCCTTGTTCTATTACATTATCACCAGCTTTCTGTTTTCCAACTGTCTAGTGCCTAAGCTTGGCTGTCATGGAACTTACTCTAAAGACTGACTTTGAACTCAGATATCTGCATGCCTTTCTCCTGCACACAGGGATTAAAGGTGTGGCCCACCAAGATTGGATTTTACGTTTTTCTTCACCTAGAACTTGCTCTGTTCTAGGCTGGCCTTGAATTCAGAGGTCTTCTTGTCTTTGCCTCCTGGAATTAAAGGTGTGTACCATGCCTGGACCTAAATTTAGCTAAATCTTGCCTGAATACGGGATTCAGATCCATTTCACTCCCTGGTGAATGAAAATAGTGCCCCATTAAAATTCAAACTATATTATTTTATATTTTCCTTTCTCAGCTTGGCTATGCTTGTTCAAAATGCTCTTCATGAGCCTTAACCAGAGACCAAAGTCTATGGCAGGTGTTTCTAAGACTTTCCTTGTCAATGCAATTAATCTGAATCGCTTCACCTTAGCCTTAGGCCGACACTTCAGACAAGGGCAGAAAGCAGTCACATTCTTCACCAAAATACCACATAAACAGTCTGTAGGCCACATATTAAATTCCTCACTGAAACCTCTTGGGCCAAGTCTGCACAGTTCACATCACTCTCAGTAACAAAGACTTCTGCATTCCTAATAAGATAGCCCATTAAGCCCCATTTAAAGCATTCCACCACTTTCCAGATCCAAAGTCCCCAAATCCACATTCTTCCAAACAAAAGCATGGTCAGGCCTATCACAGCAATATCCCAGTCCCTGGTACTAACCTTGGTCTTAGTTAGGGTTTTACTGCTGTGAACAGACACCATGACCAAGGCAAGTCATAAAGAACAACATTTAATTGGGACTGGCTCACAGGTTCAGAGGTTCAGTCCATCATCATCAAGGTGGGAGCAGGGCAGCATCCGGGCAAGCATGGTGCAGGAGATGCTGAAAGCTCTACCTTCATCTGAAGGCTGCTACTGGAAGACCTAACTGCAGGCTGATAGGATGAAGATCTTAAAGCCCACGCCCACAGTGACACACCCACTCCAACAAGGCTACACCTACTCTAACAAGACCAGACCCCCTAGTAGGGCCACACTCCCTGGGCAGAGCACATACGAACCATCACACCCATGATCATCTGGATAGCCCTGGTTAAACTCAGTAGGTCATAAAACAACACAAAGAGACATAAATGAAAGAGAGAAATTTGTGCTGAGTAGGGAGGTGAACGGGTAGTAGAGAAAAGGATGAGGGTCAGAGTAGTCAATATATATATATATATATATATATATATATATATATATATATATATTGTGCACGTGTGGAGTTGTCTAAGAACAAATTCCATTAACTATAGTACTTTAAAAATACCTACAAATAAACCTATCCAAGTATCATGGTGTGTGTGTGTGAGTGTGAGTGAGTGTGTGTGTGTGTGTGTGTGTGTGTGTGTGTGTGTGTGTGTCACAGCCTCATGTGTTTGACTGCTTGGCCCTAAGGGAGTGGCAGTATTAGGAGTATGGCCTTGTTGGAGAAAGTGAGTCACTGCAGGGATGGTCTTAGAGGTCTCCTAGACGCACGATACATGCGACAGGGCACACAGCCCTCTTCTGCTGCCTGAAGATGAAGATGTGGGATTCTCAGTTTCTCCTCCAGCACCGTGTCTGCCTGGACGCCGCCATGCTTCCCACCATGACAATAATGGACTAGACCTGTGAACCTGTAATTCCACCCCAATTAAATGTTTTCCTTTATAAGAGTTGCCATGGTCATGGTGTCTCTTCACAGCAATAAAATCCAAACTAAGGCGCCAAAGAAGTGACAAAATCTACAAAGTTAAGTGTAAAAACACTGATAGGAAACACGGGGGAGAACACTAGAAGAGGGAGGGGGTCACTCATGCTCATGCATGGGTATAGTTAATTCTGTTACAGTGGGGTATTAATCTACAGATTCAATGTGGTTCCCATCAAAATGCCACAGCCGTTCTTCATAGAACGCAAGAAAACCGACCCTAAAATCCTGAGTGGGGATCCTCAGAATAATCCTCAGTAAAAGAGAAATGCTGAAAAGATTACATTACGGAAGCACAGTTAACCAAACACCATGAACTGACACAAAACAGATAGACTAAGAGTACAAAGGGCTCCGAAACAAACCCACACACCTACAGTCATCCCATTTTTGACAAAAGTGTCAAAAATTTATACCGAGGACAGCCCTTTAAGCAAATAATAGGGGCAAAGTTCAATTCCCAACCCACGTGTCAAAGACTAAATGTACAGCCACGTACACAAGACAACTTAAAACAGATCACAAACCCCTAACGGAAAGCCTCAAACAGAACCACCTCGAGGAAACACAGGCGAAGCACTCCAAGGCACAGGCATAGGCAGGGATTTTTCTGAAGAGGACTCTGAAGCCACAGGAAATAATTCCAAGAACCGCAAGACGGGATTGCATCAAATCAAAGGAAACCAGGATCAAAGGGAAGGAAGATCCAGCAGCCTACAGAACGGGAAAAGCTGCCCCAGGTAAATGCTTTCTAGAAGGCTTGCTGTGCTCACGGAGTCTCTTGAACAACAGAACACTGACTAAGGCAAGAATAGTCAAGGAAATCAATTACACTGTTAATTATGTTAAGTGAAGTGAGTCTAACTCGTAAAGGAAAATATCATGTTTTTTCTTTCATATGTACAACCTAAATTCAAATGTGTGTATGTGTACATTCATATGTTTATACTGCATGCCTATACAGGTCATAAAACCCCAAGAGGGACTATTAGAAAGAGGAAGAGGCCTAAAGGGATGGGGGAGGGGAGAATAACTGATAGTAGGACTATAATAGGAGAGCCTGTACACAGTGGCTGGATGGCTAAGGGGGCCCAGGTCAGTGGGGAGAGGTACAAACCAGAACAGTGTGATACGTATGTAACAAAACTTGTTACTTTGCACCCTAACTTAGAAAAATTAATTTAAAAAAAACAAGAAAAACTTGAGCGTTTGTTTTTACACAGGGGGCAATGTGCCATTTTCTTATTTTCTCTCCAACTGGAATTAGCATGCGCTAGTCATTAAAATTGGGTTCCGCCATTCTTTTAGGATAGTCACAGTTATTTTCTATTTGGATTTATTCAGAGTTCTCCATCTCGTCCCTGTCAATACAGTAGCTTCCAGGTTTACACTGTTAACAAAAAATTAAGAAATGAATGTACAGCGCCAGCTATGTCATCCACTTCCTGTCACTGACCAGAGCTAGAGTTCTCTATGGCTACTGAACACAGCCGCAGTCAAATCATTTAAATGTGACTGATGCTCAAATCTGTGACCCAGAGGACACAGAACAGTCTTGCTAACACAGTATTCTAGCACATCCCCGCGCCTTCCTGTGTCCAGAAGCAGGCCAGGAACCAGTGCGATGCTTCTCAAACCCCATCTTTAATAGCATACAGGTGAACAGCAACCCCACAAAACTTCAGTCAACCAGTGCCTGTCAAGGCCGACCTCCCCAAGCGACTTCCACTCTTCTTCCTTGCTCAACAGCTAAGCATGAACGTGCTCACCATTGTCCCCGCCCATCATTTCCCTCATTCTGCAAGTCGGTGAGATAAATACAAACGCTTCGTTCATTCTTTGAATGAGGAGACACTGGTACTAAGACTTCCCATGACAAAGAGGATGAAGGTGGTGCTGCGGCCCTGTCCCGGTGCTTCCCTGCCCTGTTGTAGTGCGTTCTTCCCTAGGGTGGAGCTGTCAGGCGTTAGCTCCACCCTTCCACCCTTGCCTGTGACTCAAATACACATACTGAGTGTAAAATTCCAGCCTTTGCCTTCCCTGCTTCCCGCTCTCCCTCCCGCCCCTCTCTTCCCCACCCATGTAGCCCAGCTGCGACTCTGAATCATCCAGAATAGGGCCTCTGTCCTCTCTCGGGATTCTCCTGTGTGAGGACTGCTAGAGACGCCGCACTTTGAGGAGTTCTGAATCAGTACTGATGATCTTGTTTAAAAGGATCGGGGAAGGTAGTAAATAACAGGACGTCAAGAAGAGGTCGGTGCATACATTTTGCAGGCGTTTAATAATAAATGCTGGCTGAGTTTCCAATAATTTCTGTGGCAATACAGTAAGTCAAACTAACACAGTACACTGTCATAAAGAAACACTCTAAGGGACAATCTCAAGGTATTTCAAGAAACATTACAGGTACCACTTACTTTCCCAGGGCATCCTTCAACCTAGCAATCAATCCTCTAGCTAACTGTGTATACGAAGGACACATTTGTGCATTTGGACCCAGCTGGTCAGCGTGTGCCAAAGCCCAATCAGCGCTCAATCAGCTAACGGCACTGGAACACAGCGAGGCATTTAAATCGGCTGGAATCAAAGTTACAATTGGAAAAATCTCAATGGGATTGGAGGTGAAAATAAAACGTATTCATCTGCCGTCCTTTCTGGTTTCGAGTATGTGTTCAGCAAATACTTCACAGACCTGTGTGCATGCTAAACACTGTTTACCACGAAGGATGCTGCTATGGTGGTCCTCCTCCTCCTTCACCTCTCCCTCTTACCCTGTCTCCCTCCGCCCCTTCCTGTCTCCCTCTCCCTCTCCCCTCTCTGTGTGTGTGAGTTTGAGTTTGGTGTGTGTGTGTGTATGTGTGTGTGCACGCGCGTGCGTGCTAAACATCTGAGAAGTCTCCAGCGTCAGAAAAAATGACATTTATCCACCTTTAAATAGGTAAAACTTGATCTCTTATTTATTATCCAGAGAGTTCATCTACATTTTTTTCAGAGCTATAATAAAGATGTATGGAGATCTAGGTCAGAATCTGATACACTTCTGATTTTCAATGTTTTTTAAAGGACAGCTCATGGGAGAGAGAATGGGGGGGTGGGCAGGACAGCACAAGGCAGGTGTGCACTAATTGGTAACAGGTGTCACACATTAGAGGCACTGATGTAGCCTTTCTGTTCGCCACAGGGCCTGGCATCCAGCCACCGGCAAGCTTTAAATACCTAGATAGCGGCTCGCACAGGCCACAGGTTCCATGGCCTGTACTTATCAGTGCCTCACTGGACTGGGCTACTTCCACAGCTTGATCCTCAAAACCTTCGGATGTCATCCTCCAACCAAAAAGACTTAACAGATACTGGCTTAAACACTGTGGCAGATGATTTCCAGGTTAGCTTTAGAGAAACTGTTCAACATCACTGAGGAAAAGAAACCCTCCCCCCTCCCACTGATGACACCGTTCAGTGGGCTTTGTAGATATGTGGTGAGACCAGGGGGCAAGTCACCAGAGCATCGCCTTCTGGGATGGAAGGGGACTCTGGCAATCGCTAGACTCTTTGCAACAAGAATATTGTTGCCTGACACCCGTTAGGGAGAGCTGAGAGCAGACGGCCACATGGAGTCAAAGGTCATTTATTTCAGAAGTTGACTGAGCCCTTTTAAGTAGAGAGGTCTAATTCATTATCCATCCAAATGCCAGACAGTACAAAACAAAAGAAACAAACACTCGAAAACGACAGCACCCTCTTGGGAAATCTTTCTGACTCTGTTGACACAGAGTTGACATACTTGTCCACTCTACTCCATTCCGCTCACTCTCTGATGCCCATTTGTGGCTGTGGTGTTCAAAGGATCAGCATTTAAATCAGCAGGTGCCCTTTATTTCTGTATTTGTGGCTTCCACAGAGGGAAGTGAGCGATGTGTACTTCATTCTATGTCCATGAGAGTACAAGTGTTCTTGTGATGCTCTCTTGTAAACATCATCAACAACAACGACAAAAAATAAAAAAAAACAACAACAACAACAACAAAAACCCACCTCTGTTCTTAATAGGATGAAGTAAGGGTGTATAGAAGTAAGGTTACTAAGCAACCCAAATGCCATGTATGTGTGGGATTTTTATGAACGTAAAATTCACAAACGACAAATAGCCACGGTGCTAACAATAGCTTGTCTAGAAATGACTTCTAAGGGGACTGAGGGAGGTATTTGACCAAAACACACTCCGACAGGTCATTTTTGGTCCAGAAAGCTCAACTCATCTAACTTGTGTTTGGGTATCAATGAAGTTTTGTCGGACCAAGGAGAACCTCAGTCGATGAACATACACAGCTAAAACTGCTGCCATTTCGCAGGGGTTGAAAGCAGGGGACTGGCAAGGGGAAATGTGAGCGCAGGACACAGCGTTCCACACCAACAGGTCCCAGCACTGAAGTGTGTCTCTTCTCCCACTATGCCTATCGGAGGGCACACGTCTCTAAAGGAGCAACAACTATGCTAAGTGGACAAGTTTTACATTGTTGTATATTTCTTAAATACATAAACGTGTGTTGTTTTGAGATGTACCCCATATGTGCAGGAACTGTAGAGGCAGAAGGTGGTGCCAGAGCCCCTGGAACAGGAGTTACAGGTGGTTCTAAGTTGCTGTGTGGGTTCTGGGCACCAAATCCAGGTCTTCTGCAAAATTAGCAAGACCTCTTTACCACTGAGCCATCTCTCCAGCCCTAGAAGGTAACATTTTTTACAGAATATGTTTAAACTCTTAAAAGCCAGCTCCTTCCAGATTCATAGGGCGTTGCTACTTTAAGATAGTCCACTGCCCATCATCATTACAGGCAGTGGGATAGAGATGATGAATCCAGGCCCAATCTGGCTGCTTCCTGTGCAATCACAACTTGGGAAGCTTGCTAAGTGGACTAAAAATACCCATTACTTCTTGAATTAGTGCCTTCTCTCTCCAGAAGCTAGAACTTAGGCTACTGCTAGGAAAATCGGAACATTAAAACAAATGTCATTAATGCATGATAACACACTAAAAATAATTCCGGAGTTCATATTTATAAAGAGCAATCAAGCAAATAAGATGGGAAAGAGGGGGCTCTTCTCTATGACAACTACTCTAAGGCGTAAAAGGTCATTAAAACAGTCATTCTGCACGAATGCTAGGCTCCAGGCAACCCTTCTAGGGATCATAAAACAAACAGATAAAAGATGTTGAGAAACAGGATGTTTAAGTAGTTTTATAATGTTTGTCCTGTCAAATGCTATAGTTCTATGTGACAAAATTTTATGTAGCAAAACTGTGGGTTACAAAGTACCCACTATGTACTACGTGCTAGTGAGGGAATAGGACAAACATTACCTAAAGCCAAGGGCTCAAAGTTGATAACACTAGTAAGGGTGCTCTTCTTCTTGGACCTCACCTATCTCCTAAGCTCAGGTATTTACATGGATACAATGTTGTCTCTGTGATATCTTCTGCCAGAAGCCTATCTTGACTCTAACAATAGGGAACTATAAAAGAAGTCCCTGCAAAGGCCGTTTAATGAAACAAATGACAGAGGCTTTAAAAAAACAGCAAAAATCCCCACACCAAAACAAAACAAAACAACAACAACAACAACAAACCCCAAAAACCAAGTATGCACTATAAAGATTAAAGGAACGGGACAACCAAGTGCAGTGTGTAACTCCAGGTGGGCCCACTGGCACCATTTTAACTGTTGTTGCTGTGTTTATACAGGGAGGGCACCCCTTAGAAGGATGTGCCCACGTTACAATCCCTGAACATGGCACCGGGTCTCCTTCTGGGGTGACAACATTGAAGGACTTAGAAGAACTGTAAGGTAAACAGCTGTCAGAATTATCCCCAGCTACACCGACCGGAGAGGCACGGTGAGTATGGTGGTGTGGGGACAAATGGCGAATAGCAGGAAACATGGACTTCCCTTGCAACACTCTTGCGGCTCTTCCACGGGCTTTGAATATGTCAAAATAAAACTTGGAAGAGAGGCGAAAGATTCAACACCAAAAGGGCGACAAATGGTGCCCAGCCCCACAGGCTGCTAACAGAGAACTCTAAGCGCTAAGCAAATCAGCCTCCACACTGGCACTGACACGATCTTGTGACTGAATACAAGACGCAGACGGAAAGGATCCCTCCTGCAGATACTTCTGTCAGGGGCCAAGCTCTTTCCAGCCAAATGTTCTCTCCTCAGCACGGGACACACAGCTAAGAACCAGGCCCCCTGATTGGTGGGATTTACAGTGTGGTGGAAGACGACAGAAAATAAGGAATATAAGTCAGGGGGTTGGGGATTTAGCTCAGTGGTAGAGCGCTTGCCTAGGAAGGGCAAGGCCCTGGGTTCGGTCCCCAGCCCCGAAAAAAAAAAAAAAAAAAAAAAAGAACCAAGGAACATAAGTCAGGTAGCAATAGCTGCTATAGACAAAGGAGAGACGAGGGGGGACTTTGGGGGAATGGAGTGGCATTTTAAAAGGGAGGTTAGTGCTTGCGTGCTTCGGCTGCCTAAACACTAAAACCGGAACAGTATAGTGGAGAGGACACGGCCCTTGCATAAGAACGACACACAAATTTTCAGTGTTCTACATTTCTTTTTAAAGGGGAGGGGTTAGGACTCTAGTCAGAGCACACTTGAGCAAGACATGAAGGAGCTAAGGTAATCAGCCTGGCAGGTAGGTAGTGGGGTGGGGGAGGTGGGAGGAGGGGGGGGGAAGAACACAGAGCAAGGTCTGGGCAAAGGGCTGAAGATGGAGTCTTCTGGCTGAAACAGACAATGGGGGGTAAAGGTCACAGGGCCAGTCCTCACTCCCTGCTGTGACACTGTCCTTTGTTCTGACCTCTATATTGTCGCCTCCCACTCTTCCCATCTACCCAGCATCCCACTTGTTCTGGACAGCTGGCACAGTAGAGCCCTAAGAAAGGGCCCAGCCTCCTTTGCTCCCCTCAGTCAGTGAGTGAGTCTCTACAAGGCTTTCCCTCCCCACCTACCAGTCACCTCAGGAGATGCCTTCTTCATTCACTCGCTCCCCTTTCCTCTGATACTTTTTAAACCTTCAACCCCCCCACTACCCCCAAAGGTTCTCATTTGTTCTGGAAGGGTCTTGTCAAGCCTGGTTAGCTTGTGGTGTATTTACAACCTCCAGGGTTTCTTTTCACAGAAGCAACTTTCCTTCCAGGATGTTAATGGGCACCCACATCTCCATTCTCTGTCCATTCAACTTGTATTTCTCCTAGGTCTGAATTCAGCTACGCAGCCCCGGACGGTGTCCTGTTTGCTCTTTGTAGTGATGGTCACGCGGAGTCAGACACCTAGCGATTCTTTGATATCAGTGGGGCTGTTTTATACCCCAGGGATTAAAATGGCAACTTCTTATTTATCTGATAGGAGTTGCCAAAGTGTTAGCACAGAGTGTCCTCCAGCTGCTGTTAGGCATAAACGCCCCACAAAGATTCGGGTACAATCTAGCACATGGTGCAGGGGATGGCACCCTTTTGGATCTTGGTCATGATATGCAGCCAAACATCAGATAGGTGTGTGGACTGTCAGTTAAGTACTACCGATAGTGACTTACAACGTTATTTCTATAGAATGAATGAGTGTTGAGCTTGGCTCAAATAATTAACTTATCAATAAACATTGGCGCAGAGCCTTGCCATTCTATGACCGCAGTTATATTTTGCTCATAGGTTATTTGTGACAGGTCTAGCGTGCCATGGCTGATGTGTGGAAGGGTAGCATATATTCGTTTTCTATTTGTTGGACTAAACATATTACCGATTTAAAATGTCCAGTAGTTAGAAACTCGTCAGCGTTACCGGTACATAATATCTGAGCTCAAGACTAGAGAGTATGGAGGATCAAAGAAGCAAAGACTATGACCAGTTCAATGATTTTAGCGAGGGCAGAAAGGGTGGTTTTGATACTGTAAACATAACAGCTTGCGCATCTCTAGTCTCACTGGACAGTGAGGGGTCCGGTCATAACCTGAATGCACAAAACCTAGTTTAATTGCAAAAATTCACAGTTACGAATTTACTAGATAGTTCACAGATTTCTCTATTTATATGTAGTTTCCACGTTCTGGAATTTAGGAACATCACCATTTCTAACATTTTATGGAAAAGTTTAAACCTGAAAAGCTCAAGGAGAACTTGCCACACTGTACCTAGACAGCAATAGTCAAGACATTCCTTGGATTTGCTGGCCTATACACCACTGGTTCCAGAGAGGAAACTGAGGCAGTTAAAGCAGTATGGAATGTGAAAGAGAAAGGCAGTAGAGGGAGGGAGGGAGGGGGAAGGCCAGCATGGCAGCAGTGAACTGGTAGTGGGGGGGGATTCAGTTCTGTATCTCTGATTTTTATCCTCTGGGCTATCCCTTCAGCACTTTCTGGGTTCCCATGCGTGTCATCTAAGACTCCAGAGAACCAAACCGCACCTGGGGAAATGGTTCTACCGCCCATTTCACACCCAATTGCTCCTCGTTTCTTGGTAATTTTCAAGCAGGGTAATTTTTAAAGTGCCGTGAAGAATGAAAGCATCTGCTACAGATGACCAATGAGAGACTTATACTGTGCTTTGAGGATGCTAAAAGCGCGTGACAAGGCCCTGGGCTACTCCGGCTGAGCACTTGTAGCATTCAAAATCATCTAGTACCAAATTTCAAAGCTGTTCCTTGTTTTGCGACGCACCGTAAGTGGTGAGAGTTATCAAGTCATCCCATGACTCTTTGGAGGACTGCCTACCATCTGCCGGGAACTGTGGGAGGGGCCTGGAGCACGGTGAGCATATGAACAGGCCCATGTTCTTAAGGAGCTCAATTAAGAATTAGGTATTAATTAAATTAATATCTGCTAAATAAATAGTAGGTAAAGGAATCTAAATTAGGAAACATGAACTTTCATTTTTCTTGTTTCAAAAGCGTGTTGTTCTTGGTTTTGTTGTTATTACACATATGCGTGCAGATTATTATTATTATTATCATTAATTAATTAATTATTATTAATGGATGGTGTCCTGGCTGTTATGTATATGTGGAAGTTAAAGAAAAACTTTCAAGACTTGGTTTTCTCCTGGGATCAAATTCAGTTTGTAGGGTCCATGTAGCAAGTGTCTTTACCTGCTGGGCTATCCTCCCAACCTTGCAGTAAAAATTTCTAACAAAAGATGAGACTATTAATTCTTTTTAAAATGAAAGCCTGAAGCCTGAACAGTCTGAGCTAAGTTAAAGTGGATCAATTCAGTATTCAGTCGACCAAATCCGGAAGTGATCCGTGGTAACCTTAACGGCTTAGCCTCTATCCCACTGCAAGCCTCGTTGGAATATACACAGAGCAAAGAGCAAGCAGCTAGCTTGGTGGTCACATGCCTATACTTTCTCCACCTCAGAGATAAAGGCAGTGAGGCCTTTAGGTTCAAGGCCTGTCTGGACAACATGATTAGACTATTGATTTAAAAGGGTGCTAAAATCTGACAAAAATGTTTGCAAACTAAAATAATATTTATTATTATTATTATATATTATTATTATTATTATTATTATATTATTATTATAGGGTTTCTCTGTGTAATCTTTTTTTGATGAGGCAGAATCCCTGCTTCTATCACATAGGACTTTCACTAAGTTGGACTCTGGTGGGATCCTTTTGGCAGCAGGCAGACATCTGTGTACCCCTGTCTCCCCCAGGAAGAGCCTCTGTAACAGGGCAAGATCCGAATCACACAGAAATCTTTTTGTAGGTCGCCAATCTACATTTAACATCTGATTTTGTAGACTCAGGATTCGACTTAATGATCAACAGAGACTTTCACAAAGGTAGATTTTCCTACATATGTTCCAAGCATGTGTAACTGTCCCAGGATAGCACAGAGAAGACACGCACCCCACACACACACCCCCAATCCAACTTCCACAGCGCCCCGCCCCCACCTCTCTCTTGAGGGCTAGATCATTTTTCTAAACATTTTAAATATGCAACACAATCCTGGCTGCTCCAGACTCTCCCATACGGGGCTCGTCTTGATAGCTGTAATGCTCTGGAGAGGGGATTCCCAACCTTCCTAACCTGCGACCCTGTAGTAGTACCCCATGCTGTGCTGACTCCCAGCCATAAGATGGTTTCCTTGATACTTCATAACTGTAATTTTGTTACTGTTAGCAATTGTAATGTAAATATCTGATATTGCCAATGGTCTTAAAGGGGTTGAGACCCACTGCTCCAGAGACTCAACTAAACCAGTAAAATCGCACAGAGGTGAACACCTCCCCTGACGTACAAAAAGGATGTAAAAGTCCTTTTTTGTTGTTTTTTGTTTGTTTGTTTTGTTTTGGCTTGTTTGTTTTCTTTCTTGTTTTTTTTTTCTTGCCACATATTTGGTTTCTAGATGGCTATATCAGAAAGCCTGCTGCTTGCCCCACATTGCTTCTAGTCATTTCTACCATTTCCTTGCTGCTTTCTTTCCTTTGGCAAAACCCCCTGTATGAACATGAAGTGCATTGCTTTTGTGGCAAAGCGCGATCCTTCCGTACAAAACGTGCAAATTCCAAGTCACTTCCACAGTAAGCAGTTTGCTCTGCATACTCGCACACGGTTAATGTCTCCATCCACCTACGCCTCACAAAGATCAGCGAGTTAACAACCTATATTAGCTGAAGCCACTTATGTAACAAAGCAAAAAAAAAAAATCTTCTCAATATCTTTTAGGGGTAAAAAAAAATAAACTCCTGCCTCTGTATCATCATACCAAGACTCTTAATGAACAAGAAAGATGGATGCCACACAAGGACCACTCACTGCTGCCTAAATCATAGCTAACAGGGAGTTCACAAAATGTTACCCTTTTTAATCATCGCAGAAAGCCCATGAACTAATTTGTATTTATCCCTCCTTTTTTGGATGAATAAACTGAACTCTAAAACTAAGTTAACTTTCCTAAGGTCGCAATGTTGGTGGGTGCTCAAATTCACATTATTAAAACCTTTACAGCGTTTACAGGCTTAAGCCCTAAACTCTGTGAAGGGAGACGGTGAAAAATATTAAAAAAAAAAAAAATCATCACTACCACCTCCTGCCCCTCCTCCACCACCACAATCACACTTGAGATTGAGAACTTAGCGTTCTCACCTAAGATCATTGTTCTGATCACATAAAGATTTTGAAATTTACTTCTTACCACAACGTCGCTGAGGGAGTGTGACTACTTCACAGTTTGCAGAAGAAACTGAGACGGAGGTGAAGTTCTTGTCCAAGGTCACAGTAGTAATGAGATGCATGAAGGGACGCAGCCTGGGCCATCCTGGTCCCCCCAACTCCAAGCCGCTGCTCCCGGAAATCCCGAGAGCACAAGGCAGCCTGGGGTGTGTACTCTTTAGAACCTCAGAGGCTGGAGAGTGCCACATCAGAGCGCAGAAGCAGAACTAGCTCGAAGTCACCATAAGAGGCTGGAAAGTTTTCATTCGGCCTTGATAAGAAGGCAAAAGAGTAAGACCCTCGAGAGAAGTTTCATCCAAGAAAAGAAGAAAGGATCTTTATTTTTCTGGAAAACTTAGTCAAATCAGAACCAAGGAGCTATTACAGTGGCTTCTTGCAAATCCTTCTATAGAAACTGGTTTTGT